>NC_140205.1:12811469-12975918 GCF_965226575.1 Pagrus pagrus | reverse complement strand
GGAAAGTAAACATAGCAGCGTTTCCCACTTCATGGAGTGTATAGTGCATTAAACACAGAGTCAGCAGTCACACAACTGGTCATCAGTCTGACCTAAAAAACTAAAATTATTATTATGAACTGTCAAAGATTCAATTGGTGGAAAAAAAGTTCCAAGGCTTGCCAACCACTGCGGTTTGTTAGACAAAAAAAGAAGTACAATCCTGCCCTTCCTGTAAGGCCGTTGTCAGTGAACGGGTCCTCTGTGGCTCCGCCGTCCTGGGGGATGAGGGAGGATCTTGTGGGGGCGACAGACATTCCTCAAGAGACCGTTCTGGGTTTTCAAGCAGTTGATATCTCCTGCAAACAGGACCTCGGCTCTCCAGCCCCTGCCTCAGAATAAATTGCTACCACCCCAGCAGCACCAAGTTTCGGAGTTTAATCGTCACATTATTCACCCGATTGTCAAATACTTTTTTTTTTTAAATGCTTCTGTGGTTGATAAAGATGACCTTACTAGCTTCTGAGGAACAGGTCTGTTTTTTTATCTCAGTGAAATTCTGTAGTGAGAAAGGAAGGTCAAATAACATGACTCTCTCTTTTTTTTTTTTAAAGAAAGACATTAGTCTGGCCTTTGTGTGAATCCCTGATTGGGCTCTTTAGTGGCACACCTTCAAGGTTATTACCTGTGCGCAGAATTGACCTTTTGGAAGTGAATTTGTGACCCCTAATAAATGCAGTAAAAGGGATTGTTTAAATGGAGAGTATCTCTCTTGCAAGAAAAGATTCCTTGACAGTGTAACAATTAAGATTTATACACAAAACTATAAAGCGTTATGATGCTAGACAGTTGGAGGAGTTAGACTAAGATGAAACAAAAGGGCAAGTGCCTCCTCATCATCATTTTCATCATCAGCGCTGACATATTTTTGCCACCGAAGTGTGGAATCAACATTCTCAGACTGTCACACTTTGCCTCATGTATATTCTAAAGTTATTTAAGTACTTGGAGACTTTTTAACCTCATGCCAGCTTTTCTTTTCCCTGAATGTTTTTTTCAGCTATAGGAAGTGCATGGTGATTGTTGTTATGCAAGATTCATATCTTTATCGTAATCCCGCTGAGCCCTGTCTCTGCAGAAATAATGTGTCTAAAGCGTAGACCTATTATAAACTGAACCGTAATTTTCAAGTGATTACTTACCAGTGGGTCATGGAATCAAAAACTGTATAAATAGGGTGAAATGCTAGTGTAGGGGTTGATTAAAATGGCCATTGTAATTCTACCTCTGTTGTAATTATTTTCTCATTGTCTTGGTGCAGATAGATTTCATATGGGAAATTTCAAGTGTGTTAATTAGCATATTTTACCCGAAGTGCCCGAGCCTATTCACTGTTAATTTTTTTTTTAAGGTATTCAAAATACTTGAGCCAAATGATTAGATATGCGTACCTCAATTCATGGACTGCAGTCTTTTAAGTGCTCATGTTAGATACATGGCATCATATATGGACTGTGATTGTTTTGAAAGGGTGAATTTTTGCATATTAAGAATAATCTTTCCAATTCGTTTTAACCCTGATTGACCTTCGTGTCTAAATGGATCTTGTGTAGCACGTATCTTCGTTGGTGGAAGAGAAATTCAGATCATTTACTTGAATGAAAGTGGCGATATCGCAGTTTGAAAAGTCTCAAAAGGTGTCCTGCATCCAAAACTTTAGGTATATAACAGTAGAGAAAATGGAGGGTTGGCCTAAAAATGTTGTTTTCTCCAGACATGAGAAAACACGCTTATTTGGTAAAACCACATTAAATTTCACATCATCATGATTTAAGTTTTTTCAGTAAAAATTAAAATTCTGATGCAAAAAATATCATTACCCCTTGCAGTGAATATAATAATTGCTATATATATATCAAAATGATTGCAATATGATATCGTATCATGCAAAGTAAGTGGTAACAAAAATTTAAATAAATGGGGGTAGAAGTAACCAAGTTAAGTACAAGTACCTCAAAATGTTCTGAATAGATTATTTACTTTCCCGCATTGCCTGTCAACTTGTGCATTTGTTTATTTCCATAATATACACAATACATAGACAGACAATAGCCTCTAGCCTCCCTAGTCTGTTCAGCACAGGTAACATAGGTGGACTGCTCGGCTCATGTTTACTGCCTCCCTAACCAATGAAGGCAAGACAGTGTCAGTGCCTTTCACAACCCACTCACAGAGAAGGAGAGAGAGAAAAAAATCAGCCAGTTCAAATGAGAGCAGCGCAGGGGGGATTACTTGGCCTCTAACAGGGTTTTGGCTCCAACATTAAGGTTAAAACCCTTTTCTATTACTGAGATCTCTGCTGATGTTGCCCCCGCCAGCCCCGACCCCCTCGAGCTTCCAGCTCCTTGCCCCCTTCGTGTTTGCAGGTTCAGTGCGTCTCTGCTAGGTCATTCTGTCAGGCCCCCCTGATCAGCGGAGGGTGACCGGGGACCAGGGGATGGCTCCCGCCCAGACTCACAGACAGCCACAGCCGACACAGGCCCCTGCTAGTGCTATACACCCCCCACCACCTCCCTCCTCTCTTTCAGGCTAGAGCTAAAATCGATACGGGCGTCTCCGTGTTTAAAAAGCCACTCAGAGGCAGACGAGCACCTCTGTCCCAAAGGCTGATCTCTCAGCTTAAGGCCTTGATTGGCATCCCGAAGATGCGAGGCGCTGACCCACAGCTGTCCCATTAGCAGAGGGTTAATGCTGAGATTGATACTGAGCAAATAAAGGAACTAGATGTGGGGGTATTTTGATAGACTGTCTATCCCCTCTCTGACCCGGAGACAGACCTCAGCTGTATTTTGACTTTTAGGGAGTGGTAGAGCTGCTGCCAGATCCTCATCTCTGACTGCACACTGTATTTATTTGGTGTGTGTGGTTGACTCTATGTCTGCCAGTTTGCATGCCTTTTGTGTATATGTGCACAAGTTCGACTGTGCGCATGTGCACATCTGCGCGCCTGCCGTTGAATTTCAAACAAGTTTCCTGTGGAACTTCTACTTCAGCGAGGAGATTTTGAAGCCGGTGGAATATTTGAGTCATCGATGTAACTGAAACTGAAAATACCCCCATTCCCCCTCTTTCCCTCCCCCTTCTTCCCCTCCCGTTCACTCCCGCTCTGTTGCTCCGGTTTTGTTTTGAGTCGTCAGTGAGGAGAGGGTGGAGCACGTTTTTGGAGTATGGAGCCTGGCAGCTCCCTCAGGCCTGCTCTGAGTCACGTCATAATTGATCTTTCTAGAAATTGTGGTAGCTAGCCGTGTAAAGTCTAAATCCGTGCAAGATGTGCAGCTTTTTAAAGATACTGCACTCGCGCTGTCTTTTTACCACACTCTTTCTCCCCTTCTCGGATGGTGAGGAGCAGATGAGGGAGAATAAAAGGCGCTTGACAAAGCTTAATGCAGAAACAGGCTTGTACAAATTCATCTCAGAAATGAGGAGAGGAAGAGAATAAGGCACCATTTAGTGTCTCTCACAGCAGCCAGGTTGTAAGGCTTTTGAACGCTCCTTGATGTCTTGGCGTTCTGCTACATTAGTAGCACTCAAATTAGCACCATGCCAAATTCCACACAACACTGGAGAGACCAGAGACTTCTGTGGTCGGAGCTTGGGGGTGGTGGAGGGGTGGAAGGGCCGACTGTGAATGACTTCCCCTCAACGTGATTCATGTAAGAGAAAATGGCATCTCATTGGGAGTTTCAATGATTTAGATAGCAGTCAGACATATTAATCTGGGAAAATGTTCCGTTTTGAAATCAAAGGATAATTGATGACCCCCTTCTCCCCCTCCACCCCTTCCCTATGCGCACACACGCGTGCACACACACCTTAGCCAGCCTCACGCACTGAGTATGCTGAGAGGTTCGTGTCGTCAAATCAAGCTCTTGTCTTTCAAGTTGCCTTTGCTACTGTAAAATGTAATTAAGCAGAACAAGGTCCGAGGGGGTTATTTTTTTCCACTCAATCAGCAGCAAAATTTGAAATTAGTAAATCCCTGACGCCCTGCTTCTCTCTTTGTTGGGTGGAGGCGGCGGTGGTAAGGAGGGGGTTTGGAAATAATATTAAGCTCCGTCTTCATGTGTCACTTTCTCTTCAGCAGGTTGGAGGAGCCAAATTTGAACGACTGTCACAGAGAATTAAAACAGGGTGGAAAATAAGTGTGTCGGTGCTGAAAATGAGCTGAGCAATATATGACCGACTGTCCTGGAATGGGATAGAAAAACAGACAAGAAATGTGATGTTTCCTGCTTAAATGAGACGCTACACAATATGATCAGCCTTGACAGGTGAAGACAGCTAATAGAGTTCCGTTGCAGGTTCCCATAACACACCCACGCACACATACAGAGCATGTCACTTTTGCTGATGAGGATCCAATATCAGAGCAGGTAATTTAGCTATCCTCAGCGGTCATCATCGCCATCCGTGCCGCTGCCATCATCCATCGTTTTATCTTGGATAAATACAAAACATCGTGAGGTGCGCGTATGAACTGACAGGACCAGGATTGCTGTGTGATGTCCAGAGTCACATTTTTATTCATGTCTGTTGGAACAAGTGACATTTCTGTTAGCCCGTGTCAGGTCGCCGTCCACTCTGTGCAAACGCCACTGAGGTTTGCATGGCACCCACATCTTTGCACTAACAGGAGTCTAATTTTCTAATCAAATGGTAGTTCTTGGTTGCAGGTTGACATCGCTAATTTGCTCTCATTTCACACCTCTGATATCTGCATTATATTGATGCTAATCACAGTTGGTGGGTTTTGTTGTGCTGGGACACTCGAATGATGAGTCGCTTGTCTGTTCCTTCCAATGCGTCCTTCTAGACAATAAAGAAAGTCCTTGTCCTGTAGTTTGGAAGGTCAAACGGTAAACGAGGCTTTGATACGCCCAAGGAAAATTTCAATCAGAGCCCTTTGTAATAACATTCATTGTACTATTTTCCTCTCTCTCTCTCTGTCCCTCTCACTCTCTCTGCAGTATAATTCCCCTGGTTTTGCGTCTATAAATATGGACAGGGAAGATGTATAATTTCTAATGAGAAAATATATCCCTTTGGATTGAAAGGCAGGGGCTGTTCCACACGCTGCTGTTTGTTAGGAGGAGAGATGATACCTCAGGCTGTTTTGGCAGAGAGAGGAGGGGGTGGTGGTGGTGGTGGCAGCGGTGGTGGTAAGAGGGAGTCTGGCTAGGTCATTGCACATTTACAAATTAGCATTTCAATCATGCAGGTACATGGCCAGCCGAGCAGAAAATATACATGTTTTTCTAATACGAGGCACAAAAAGATAAACAACACACCGGCCGTGTTAGTGGAATTAGCATTTCAGAGCTAACTGTCACTGTGTATTCTGCCCATTTCTGTTTGGGGCTAAAAATAAAGGTTCCTCTTCCGCTCTCATATTCCATTCAGTGTTAACTCACAAACTCGTTGCATTGTGTAATAATGGCTATTAGGAGATAAATACAAGATCTGGATCGTGGTGTTTATTTGGCTGACATGATGTGACGTTTGAATAACTGTATGCTCTCTATGATGGGCATTCTAATAAGCCTAGGCAAACACCTTTTCCGCTCTCTTCTCCCTCTTTCTCTCTGTCTCAGGGGCATTAATATTAAAAAGGACTGAGCTTTAGAAACACAGAGCCTGCGTTCAGTCCGCTCCCTGCCTTACCTGCGACTCTCGGCGTAGCAGTGTGCAAATGAGAATCTCCACGCTGCCCTGTTTGACCTCTGAGTTATATTTTCATGTACTTGACTATTTTAGAATTCTTGTTTATACAGCTCTGTTTCAGTTGACATGCATGCATGCATATTCCTTCCTGGTAGGTCTGAGTGTGTGTGAATGTATGTATATGTGTGTGTGTGTGTGTGTGATCCAGTAGGCTTGTGACATATATATATACTCCTCCTCTTCTTTCTTCTGTCTTTTGGGTGCAATTTCCTGCTCCCTCCTGTAGGACCTATTTTCTGTGACAAAAAGGTAGGTGTTTATATACTCAGTTTTACATACAGAGCGATCCCCCTGCACAGCTCTGGCGCAGCTCCAGCGCTCTCCAGGCACTCCGGTGCTCGGTCCCTGTGTGGCGCAGCCACTGAAGACTCGGTGACAAATGGCAATTATATTTGTGTGTTCTTCATGAATCCATCAAACACTGGCCTTTTAAAAATGCTCCCCAGATATTTGAGGCTGTCAGCTACTAGAAGCTGGGACCAAATTGGGATGCTGCTTAGACAGTCAAGAAGCACTCACCCCCTAGTTTCCCCTGTGATGTGTGTGACAGCGTGTGTAGGGGAGTACCATGTTTTATTCAACTACAAATGTACACTCTCAACAGTTGTTGATGTGCTCAAAATAGGGAGGTTACAAGTCCAATTTGAAGTGTGTGTGCATGTGTGTGTCCAGCCCTTCCTCCAAAACATGGTGTTTTAATGCAACCTGTCAGGTTGTGTGCATTCAGTTATCTCGGGACACCAAGCTTGTGGCAAAACTTGTATGATTTTTTTTTTTTTTTTTTTAAGAACTTGCCGGGAGTTCGTATAAAATTTTGATGCAGGTTGTGTTTTGATGCAGTGCTATAGGAGAACTGGAGTAGCAGTGCGTCTGTGTTGTTCCGTCAGGGTTTATTAACAGGCTCAGCGTAAATTTGCATTTATCAGCAGAATCCTCAGAAGAAGAAGAATTAAACTTTATGTTCCAAAATTTCAAATCCGCATTATATTACTTTGAGTCCAATCTGATGTAAACCCATGGTAAAAGCTATTTAAAGTTGTTTGCAAACTTTATAAATGTCTATGATATATAGTATAGTAGTCTTTTTGTGGGCTGTATGCTCTAAACAACCAATTACTCTTGAGCACATTGTCAGAGCTTATGCTATACATTTTTCCTTCACTGCACCTCATGTACAGAGAATGTTTTTGATGCCCCAACCTACCAGCGTAGCACAATTCCAGCAGGATTTACTGTATTTCTTCTTTTCTTTCATTATGTCTTCATTTGTCTCATGGTGACTCTACCAAGTCTGTCACTGCCATCTCTGACAGTATCATCATTATCATGATCAATGATTATGAATATTACTCCATAGTGTCCATTCATCTTAGTCGCAGTGTTCATCAGGATAAAAATAAAGACTATGCAGGAGCCTGCCACTGAGGCACACTTCTCTCCAGACTTGAACCCACTTTTTAGGGCTTTGCAGCGTGTCAGAAACCTGAGTCGCCGCTTATGTGCTCTGGGTTTTACGTGGTGGTTTCTTAATAACTATTTATGCTTTGGTAAATTGAAAGCTTGACTTCCTCAAAAGGAAAGGTAATTATGCCTCCGAGTTGGCTTTTTTTGTGCATGAACATGTGTTTATGTGTGTGTGTGAGCTCGTGTGGCTATTTCATTTAACCTAAATGGGGAAAAACGGCTGTGTTATTATGTGAGATACTCCGGGTGATTGATTTGTCAGGGAACTGTCATCCTGGAGTTTGCTGTGTTGTATTGACTGGACAATACTGAAGACTATGCAGCGTTAGCTGCGAGTTGTGCTATGTTTGTGTGTGGATAGGGTCTTTGCAAATGAGTTTGGACATGTTAATCATTAGCTATAGAGAGACATTTCCCCTCTCAGCCCCATTAATGCCAGCTAGTGTTTTTTGTGATTGTAGCTACATCTGTGGAATCAAATGACGTGAGAAAACACCAGCAGTGTGATTGGAAGAGTTTCTGATTTTCCTTTCTGGATTCTGCCAGTGTTAAAACAAGAATTGCCAATAGAAATTCAACCTCGTTGAAGAGGAATGAAGACAAATGACTCTTGTTTATTATATTTACACAGTTTATACAGTGTGTAAGATGACTCAATTCAACTGACTCAGGGTAAGAAAAGTGCAGATTCACAAAAGCTGTGCCCAGGTACGCACATGTCATATTTCAGCCTCGTGGATATAAAGTTGTGGTTGCGAGAGGGTGGACACTGCATGGTGGATGAATAGAAGGATAGAGCATTGAAAGAGGAACTGCTGTGTTGAATGATGCCTCCCACAAGAGTGTACGTCAGTACAGTAATGAACGGGTACGTGGCGTAAATGGTGTGTGTCTGTATGTGCATGTACATGAATCCATTTGGAACCTATGCGCCTTTTAGTAACAGGCCCCTCCCATTGCCATGCCCCCTTATAGCCAGTTGGCATAAACACACACACCTTCACACAAAGGATGGGAACATTTTTGTACCAACTGAGAGAGCAACAGAGCGACCTATAGAGCAGCTGGTCGCAGCTACAAAAGATGTACTATTGGTCTGTGATACCTCTTCGTCAAGCTAGAGGTTTAATTTGAAACATCTTCCTGCCGAGGCAAAAATTATCCTTGGCCACCCAAGTAAGGCCCACTGTGTTGATATGTAGAAAACCCATCCATGGTGTGTGCATGTGTGTTCCCAGCTTTCTTTATGATGATGGTTAGCTAAGCATTAAAGAAAGAGACTGGTGAAAAAATGCAAGGTGCATATATTAAAACAGAGTGAATAACGTAGCGAGTTGCAGCTGTCAGGGGTAAAAGTGAAGAACAACAGCAGACGTAGCCTACTCTGTCTCCTTATTAGCAAGCCTTACTCTCTCCCCACATTGTCATGGGCAGGCTGCAAGGCTTTTGTGTTTTGGAGAGGAAAATCCATCAACCTGGCCTTAAATCACTGCATAATGAATTCTATCGTGAGCTACCAAGTTGTCTAATTCAAATTGCATGGAATCCTGATCCCTAAAGTGTATATTTGTTTATTGAAGCAGCATGCAGAAGCCTGGATGAGGAGAAGGCAAAACCCAGTGTGTGTATTTAATTGCTTTGTTTTACATCCACATTCACGTCCGGCCTCTCCCAGGGTGATGTGTTGTTAAAAAGGCGCGAGGCCCTGATTCCCACGCTCGCTCCCTCTCTTGTTAACCGTAATTGCACTTGTTGGTGAGCTGAAAGAAAATAGAGATGGAAAGAAATTACCAAGTTCTATATTAAGTTTCGCGTCCACTTTGGGGAAATTGTTGATGTTTGGACAGCTGACATGCACAACACATGCCTTCTTCAGCTGGTGCTACACTGCTTTAACAATGGGTGGTGAAGGTACCATATGTAAAATGTATATATAAAAAGTATAGAATAGGAAAAAATGAATAAGTATGGTTCACTCAGAGAGACTTAAAAGAGATGAATAATTCACAAACTCTCAAGTTAACCATGCACTGGCAGTGCGTGCACATGCACAGTGGCTCTGATGTGGAGCGAAGGTAATGTAGGAGTAACTCCCAGTAGAGCTGAATGTGCAGGTGTTCCTCTCAGTAAAATGCCACCTCCTTTGCTCACTCACATCCTTCGCCTTCTTTCTTATCAGACAGGTCGCTGTCTCCTGACTTTCTGTGGCTGTCACACATACACTTAGAAAGACTAGTTGAGGCCATCTCTGAGCTTTCAGAGGAAAGGAGATCATTACCGTTGCAGACAGCAGCTATTTTGTATATGCACAGTATCACAGGCTCTCTTTCGCTTTTCACTGCATTAATCTCTCTTCCTCGCACACTGTCTTAACTCACCTGGGTACTGCTCCCGCAAATGTGTCTGCCTGCAGCAGTGGCTTTTGTGAACCTGTCACATGTGAGGCTCCTGTATCTCTCCACTTTCTTTCTGTCATTGCGGGTTGAAATGTTTGCCATATGATCGATATTATCATGTTAGGAAAGGGTGGCAAGATTTGCTGAGAATTATTTAGCTGTGCTCAGGTTGTAAGAGCTGAACATTACAAGCTACGGCGGCTTTGTATGCGACTGAAAGGTATGAAGTGCAAGAGTGCAGATAAAGTTCTCTTCAGTGAAAATAAAGTTACAGGGTTATCAAGCGTTTAGCCCCATAAGGGTAAAAGGAATCCACAACTCTTTTCATTAGAACAGACACTACAGATACAAAGTTATTATAAACCACTTGCTCCTTTTGACGCTCTTTTGTTTACTGTCTTCAGTGTTTTGTCCTTTTACATTCACATCAAAAGTATATGTTTGAATAAACAAGCAGCTTTCTGTTTTCTTTCAATTTGCTGTTTTATTTGATTTTCTTGTATTGAGAGCCTTATAATTCAGATGAAATGCTTCAGAGAAACTGTCCTTAAATACTGATTTAAGTAATTGTGCCGAGACTACACACCAATTCTTCACTGAACATGAGTGAAAATGAAATCCTCTTTTCTTTATATCTCTCTCCAGCTCAACCTCAGTCGGATTCTCAGCCAGCGCCCTCTGAGCGAGCCGAGGGAGACGCTGGCAAGGACCAAAACGGCTTTCGCCACAACAGCACTGGCACACCCACGCTGAGTAACGGCAACGGAATCCACCCTGGCATCGGCGGGGCCGGGGCCACGCGCACATGCTCCTGTGGTGCCAGCATAGGCGCGGGCGCCACGGGCGGGTCAGTCCCTGGCACAAGATCAGTGGCGACGACGACAACGGAGCAGCCGCGGAAGCAGTCGTCCATGCCTGTGTCGCAGAGGATGCAGAGGAAGTTGAGGTCCAGCTTGTCGGTCAACAGCGACAGCAGCCGACGCAGCAAAGGCAGTTCCACGGGTTCACAGAAAGCTCCTTTACCAGAGGGTGAGTATCGACACTCGAGGTGGTAATGAGATAGGGTGGAAGAGAGCCCAAATTTACACACACACGTTGATACACACTAACTTTCCTAACACTTGATATCTTGCATGCTTCTTCTTCTGCATCCCATCTTCAGAGTCACAGAGTCACATTTTTGAGATTGTGCTCCAGATACATCAGCTGTCAAAAACACTGCTAAAGCACTTGAAAATATGATTTATTGTGATATATTTATTATTTTTGTTACATATTTATTAACATAAATTGGTAGATGTAAGTAGTTAAATAAGAGGCCAAAACATCATCAAAGTGTGTTTTCTGTTCACGCAGCAGGAGGCACTGCCGAATAAAACCTTAGATAAGCTAAGATATTGATCATAAAATCTTACCTGTACTCACCTTTTAATGATAGGAGTGAATGACCTCTCAAATTTATCACCCCCGTCTAGCAAATGACATCTTATTCCTCTCCCCAGTCTTTTATTTTCTTTAACAACAAGTCAGATAGTCCGTTACCCGTGCGGGGAAGCTGTCATTTTGTCAGGTGCAAGGCCGAGGTGAGTCCAGTAATGAAGGCGGTCGGCTGGTCCTCTTTCCATGGGGGAGATAGGTGTGACCGTCTAACGAGGCCAGAGAGCATGGGGTGCCTATTAAAAGATGTGACCAGCCTTCTTCGGGCCCCTCACGGCCCTCACACCTCTCTGGGCCCTTTCTGGCTCTCCCTGCATCCTGTCAGCACCACCGCGGCCCTCATTAATAGGGCCCCTTTGCATCCCTCCTCCGACTTTTATACTCCGCGGCTGTGTTTGTTGACATACATGTGTTCCACAGCATGGACAGCATGAGGGTTTTGGCATGTTTCTTCAAAGTGGAGGGGCAATTCCTCCCGGTTCATCCAACTCAAGGCCTTTGCTGTTTTGTCTTTTTATGCGGGCTTTTACTCCAAGGTAATGGTGGAAAATAAGATGTGATATGTGTTATTGAAAGATTCACAACGGTCAGGTTGAGATATATGTTTAAATGAAGGAGAAAAGTGGGCAGTCAGATCTTTATTTGATGATGCTTCCCCTGAAATATGCATCAGATTGAGTTGCGGGCCGCGCAAAAACAAGAAGGCAGACGCATGCATCCACACAACACATTGCAAGTAAAGGCGGGATGCATCCACCAGAGATATTCCAGACACGTCATGTTTTCAACATCTTAATTGGTAAAGAACAGAAGAGAGGGTGCAAAAAAATAAAACAATAGCAGCTGTCTCATTATGGCTTTTGTGTTGCTTATTTGCCGACGCGAGAGCTCTCAGAATCAATATGTTCGCTCTCAACTATTTATTTCCCCCCGGAAAACAGCCAAGCTGTGGTGTTTGAATGTTTACACGGATTAACATAATCTGTTTGCCTGTGAAATTAGCCTCCTAAACAGCCCCCTGAACACAGGAAATAAAAGGCGTAAGCTAGCAGGAGCTAGCTCTGGGGAGTCTGCAGCTCCCTGCGTTTTCTTGGCACACGCCGTTGGCACCGTAGCCAATCTGTGATAACACTGCAGCTTCTGAGGAGTCATTTACCACGCTGCTTTTGTTTAGCGGGGTGGGTTGTCTCAACTCTTGTCATCTAGTTTATGTTTTTTTTGTTAATTATGTGTAATCAGTTAAGGCCTCCAAGCTGCTTTAGCCTCATTTAGAGATTTAGGGCCAAGGCCGCCAGCTATAAACCTTAATGTGTTTGTGTGTGTTGTGTAAGCTCTCCTCCAGCTTTGACTTTTCCCTCAGTCATACATTATAAACATGCCTGCTGCTAAAGTTCATGTGGTGGACCTCCACTATCCAGCCCACGTCCGCTGCCCTCTTTGCCCATGTGTGCCTTCTGTGCGTTCCCATGGCCACCAAGGCTTTCTCTGATCAATCTCTCTCTCTTCATCTTTCTCCGTCTAGCCATCTCGTCCTCTCTCTCCCTCTTTGTGAGTTTGAATGTTTTGCAACAGCTTGCCGCTCTGAGGCCCATCCGGCTTGTTTTGTGTCATGCCGCTCCCTTTTTTTTTGATGTTAGCTTTCCAGATGTCTCAGACTATTTCCTCAGAGGCGCCGGACGCTGTTTTTTTGGCCCTGCAAACTCTGGGCTTCATCGCCGCTCGCTGACATTAAACAGGAGCAGTGTCAGTTGTGTGCTGTTCTGTCTGTCTGTTGGTTGGTTTCACTCTGTGTCTCTGTCTGCCTTTCTGTCTGTCTCCCTCTGTTTTCATGGAGATGTGCCTTGCGTCCAGATCTCTTGTGTACAGTATACGACCCCCCCTCTCCTTCTCATTCCCCTCCTCCGTGCTGGCTTCTCTAAGATCCAGACTAATCGCTGGTGTTGAATTATACATCCAAGTGAATAGCTGAGATGGCCGGCCGCTGCTTAATGCCTGTGTACTGTGTTTATATCGTATTCAGAGACTACTGTTACATTCTGAACGCTGGCATGGCTATACCCTCTGGGTCCTTCAAACTTTGTTAGGCTGAACTTTGAGGTTTTCGTGCACGGAGCTGTGGCCGGGCAGAATTTATTGTTCTTATTAGCATTTTGTTGCTCTGAGGTTAGAGATGTACCCATCCACTTTATTTGTTCCGATTCCAAATTGGATGCTTGAATTTGATATCTACTGATACAGACTGCAGAGTTATTTTTTTCTTGAACACCATTGAAGTTATTACCATTATTATAATTACTATTATCATTCTTATTGGTATTATTTGTAAAATTGTAGTAAACCCTAAAACACTTTTATTAAAAGAGCAAAAAATACACCAAAGTCTTTTGAATTTAAATGTATCGCAAAGAAATGAAGAAGTGTATACACATACAAACAGCTGTAGGTGAGCAGATTGCTATGGCAACTCCTCTAATGTTTTTAAAAAAATGCATGCTCAACTGCTAGTAAGTAGGTTTCTTGAAACATGAGATCAAAAGTGATGAGAGAATTTAATCGAGCGCAATGACAAATCGACAATCAATAAATCAATCAGACTATGTATCTGGATCGGTGACATCAGTCTGATATCTGCACCTGATACCGATATTGGATCGGCTCAGTCCAAACTTAATTTCTGATGGTCGTACACTAAAGTGGATGCCAGTTAAGAATGCCGTATGAGTTTTGTTTTGCCAAAATGAAATAAATCCAAAATCTTCCCAACAGCAAATTACTGCATGTCCACATCACATGTTCAGTAGTGAAGGATTTATTCTCATGCATCTTCCATCACTGCCAGTGTTATGGCCTCAGATAAGGATAATAAGATGCATTCAAACTTCAGGCACCCCCACATACACACACACGTGTACGCACACACTTGCCCGTTTCATGTTCCCTTCTCTATCTTGTTTGTATCACAGTCAGCTAGCTGCTTCTGGTCAGCTCTGCAGCCCTGAGCACCGCAAAAATAGTGAGGGAAAAAAAATAAAAAATCCCCCTCTACTTTGATTAATCAAACATGAGCATCCAGCGGTCCGCAGCTTGCCTTCCCATGCCGTCCTCCACACTCTCCTCCTTTCGCTTTCCCTCTAACCCAATCAGTAACAGCCCCTTCTGACAGCTCAAGATGGGCTGATGAAAGTTATGCAAATGTGCCCTGTTTGTAATGCTATTTTTCTGCATACATCCACATCATGTCTTTTTAACACTCCAAAGCAGTGGCGCTGGGCTGGCCTTGGTTCAAAAAGGAGACAGCTGCAAGGGGTGTGTGCCTGGCGCACTTATGGAATGATACTAAGTATGATTTAGTGACTTGGATACAACTACAGTAGTTGTGGTGGAGCAGCTTGATTGATAACGACATAAATTGTGTACATTTATCTCTCATGCTGTGCATAAACAATCTCTGTTCTCTATTTATTCTAACATTGTGTACTAAAAACTTTTTTTCACACCTTATTGTGTCCTTACAGACACCCACAACTATTTGTAATTTTTTTTTTTAAGGAGAGCATGTCAATTCTTCTTTAGGTCTTTAATATGATTAGATTTCTGTTTTTGACATCTCTTCATAGAGCTTAAGTTTCATTTTATGACATTTACTGACTGAAGTCACAGAATTTAACTTGCTGTGCATGTCATTACTAACAAATTGCATCAGAGGAAGTTTCTAAGTAAGAATTAAATCTGTTCTTCTCCATTATCTATGGGGCACGGAATCATTTTAATGCTACTAATTTGGCCATTCAGAAACAGATTTGTGATGGTTAATAGGTATATTGGTAATTTTATAGTGGAACTCTTTATCGCTATGAAACAACAAGCTGAAAACATGCCACCAGCTCTTTAACAAGAGTCTGTGAGGAGGTTAAATGTTAATCAGAGGTGTGAGCGTCGCCAGCATTAATCCACCTATTTACCGGGAGAGACTCTTGGACTTTGCTAATCATCTTTGTGTGATCAACCTGGCAGTTTGCATGATAATGCCACAATTATTTAATGGTCCGTTAATCAAAACTGCAGGAGAGGAATTCATTTCTTTGAATTTCTCCTATTTCCTTTAGCCCCCCTGCCTTGTTAGCCCTTGCCCTTTTGCCACATGCCTACTCTGTTCTGCTGTCAGCCTGTCCTCACTCACTCACTCTGCTCCGTTTTCATTAATGTCTGCTAATTTAGGCGAAAATCAAATTTACGCTTTAATATGTTACAAATACATATTTTTATTTCTTTGTTACATGCCTGTTTTTTTTTCATTTGATTTATTGTGTTCATGTTTATTTTACTTTTCAACTCATCACCCTGGTTGGTTTGGACCCAGACTGCTGCGTCCACTGCATCTTGGCCTGCCTTTTCTGTGAGTTCCTGACACTCTGCAACATGGTGGTGGCGCAGGCCTCGTGCGGCGCGTGCACTTCAGAGGCTTGCTGCTGCTGCTGCTGCACCGACGACCTGGGCGACGACTGCAACTCCCCCTGTGACATGGACTGTGGCATCATGGATGCCTGCTGTGAGTCCTCGGATTGCCTGGAAATCTGTATGGAGTGCTGCGGCATCTGCTTCCCCACATAGGGAGGCCTGCGCTGGTGTAGACCAGGGTTCCTCTGTGAGGGGGATGACTGGACCCTGGATGGAAGAATGGAAGGAAATTGCTGCTGCTGTCACTTTGAATTCAGCAACAGACAGAGGGAATGTGCGATTGAGTGTGTGTGTGTGTGTGTGTGTGTGTGATGACTGTTGGGTGACTGTTTGGCTTCTCCATCAAAACCAGCTCAGCAGGGGCTAAAAGTAACTCCACATATATGAACAAGTTAGTTAAATCTTCAATGTGTAGTAAGTTGTTTCTGTTATGTATTCTCTCCTTTTACATAAGAAGTATTATCACAGACTGCCTTAAAGATTTTATTGTTACATCAGGAATGCTGTTTAATTGTATCTTTCCTCTTTGTAGTCACTCTGATGACCGACGTGTTGTAAACAAAATTATGACATTCAGTACTCTGTTTTTCTTAAGGGATGCACGATATTATTATCAGCCCCATAATGGGAACTTTATATAATCTGCTATTAATCGTAGTGAGATTATAGCCGATATTATGAAGACAAAATTGCTTTTTTAATTAACTAAAAAGCGCAGTATCTACACACTACAATAGGCGGCAGTATGTACATTTAAAGTTGGTTACAATCTGCCAAAAAAAACATGAAAAAGAAGTAGTGCAGCACACTGTTGTCATGAGCTACTGTTGTTTAAAGTACCCAGAGGTCATACTTGAGTTAAAGTAAAGATACAGTGTTAAAATATTACTTCAGTAAAAGTGAAAGTCACTCATACGAAAAGTAATGGAGTGATAGTCTTAAAGTATCTGATATTAAATGCAGTATCATAAGTATCACTAGTACAAGTAAAAATGAGTTATATATATATTTACATGTATGTACATGATGTACATTATGGGCCGATCGAGTAGCAGCCTGGTCAATTATCAGATTGTCGATAAAATAAGTTAAAAACTTACTTAAGTTAGTTGAACTTAAATTCATTTGGCTCTGCTGCAGCAGGTTATCTGAAAAGTAACCAGTAACTAATGTTATTAAATTAATGTAGTGATGTTTTTTACAGGTCCAGAGGTAGACACCATGACTGTAATTTGCAATACACATTCCAAAAGTGTTCAGAGAGGAGGGAAGAAATCTGAGCTTTACCACAACAAATCTTATCAGAGCTATGAAATATTAAATCCTCTTTGCTCACTACATCTTAGCCTTTCTTGCCCTCAGGTTTTGCATAAACTACAGGTTAGTTCTTTTTTTAAAATACAAAAATGTGAAATTATCAGATTCATATCGTGCATCCCTATTTTTTCTCTTTTTTGTTTTTATGCTCAGAAAGAGGTTGCAGTCTTCATACTGTACAACACTGTAAAAGGTTTATGTGACATATTTTTAGTTGGATACTGTAGTTTTGCAACACAGACTTTCATTTACACGTATCTACTGTAGCACTGTAGAGCAGTTGAAACTGATATCAAAGTATCGAAGGTGAATCAGGACATCAGAATCTGCTACTTGCTTAAAACCAAAGATAGAGAATGTGCTTGTTTTTGCCGTGTTTTATTTTTATATTTCAAGCATTTTTTTTTAATCATAGTGGCCTTCTATTACAGAAAACCTGCACAAAAATTGCTGATAAGCTCATAACCGATTGTCAAATCATAAGTCCTGGAAAGTCTATGAAAATATTTTGTACCAAAGAATCATCTCTGGATTTGGCACTATTTGAAGCCTTGGGTTTACTGGAAATACAGTGCGGATACTCACATTTTTAATACAACAAAAAGGGTCTGGACCAGCTCACTGTACAGTTTCTGCAACGTTAAGATAAACAGTGTGTACAGCTTATGTCTTTATTACTACGAGAGTCCTCCTCTAATGTTAGCCATCAACGATTAGGCTTTGTCAGCTGCGTATGGTACAAGTCTTTTCTGTGATGCTATACTACATACATACTGTTTAAGTATGACTTGTTGAACTGCACTCTGTGCACGAGGGCCGTGATAAGGAATTAAAAAATGGTGACCCTGGCTGCCATATAAGCGGCTTTCCCGGTATGAGGCCCAGGGACTCACAATAGAAAAAAGGAATCATGAACTGTCATGTTGAAATGGTAAACTAATGCAGGGTAAAGGCAGTTTTCGTCTCCTTTTTTTCTGTTGCTTAATTCTGTGTATCTCGAGATGAGTTTGCGGTGAATCACCAACGGAGTCATTTTCCTGTCGTAGAGATCCGCTTTGATGTTGTTTAAGTGATGATACTTAATGCTGGCCCTCATTAGCACTGCTTGCTACATGGTAACAAAAAATGTCCCTTCCTAACGCCAACATAGATAATGTGCTGTCACGCACAGCTCGTCTTAATGGCGCACTGTTATTGTGTATAAGGAGGTTGGATGGGCACCCCTGCAGCAGATAATGTGCAGAAAGTAAACCTCATTTTCATGTTTATGATTAACTCACGCCACAAGTTTGTTACGGGCTAAAGAGTGTCAAGAAAACACTACATAGATAATGTGAAGAATTCATCTAAAAAGACAAAGTGTATACATGTAGTTACAGTAGTTGTCCTCTTATACTATACTGTTGTATGTTTTCTTTTTTTAAAAGTCTGTGCCTCTTACACTTGATCCTTCTCAATTTCATCTCGATGCATCATTTCTCAAATTGGAGTTCGCAGCTCCTTTTAGTAGTTTTGTACATTATCTCAAAGAGAACCGTTTTTAAAAAATAAAACATTACCAAAGAAATGTATGATTGTTTTTCCGTATACATTCTGTGTCCATCATTCCATCATAAGACTAGCAAACTCTTCTCAGTCCAGTCAGGTGATGCCCAGTGGCAAAATGTGACCAGCGAGCCTATCTTCTCGTTGAATATGGAGTCTTATAGTCTTATATTAAAACTCCTCAGAAGACACTGTTGTGCTAAGTTGGTGGCTGAGGGGTATGAATTGTTTTACAGCAGTTGTCTGCTTTCAATTTCTCAAGTCCAAACAGATGTTATCACCCATGCAGTCAACAGTAGGGAATTCAACAACTGGAAATATTTAATTAATTACATCAAATGCAGCTCCAACAATTAGTCGTTTAATCAATCAGAATATTTTCAGCAAAAGTACCAAATGTTGGCTGGTTTCAGCATTGCAAATTTGATTTGATAATACACTGAATATCTTTGAGTTTTCGACTGTTGGTCCAATAAAACAAGACATTTGAATACATCTCCTTCGGCTGTTGGAAATTACTGTATAATGGGCATTTTTCAGTATTATCCAAAGGTTTATAGACCAAATGGCTAATTGATTAATCAAGAAAATCACCGGCATGATTGGTCGATAATGAAAATAATTGCTAGTTGAAGCCCTGATATTAAATGCAATATAGTTGGGTAGACAGTTCGGTACAGGAGCTGTTGTCATTTTCCCTCCACTTGTCTTGTAAATGATAGTTCTGCTGCTGCTGTCAATTTCTTTTCCTTCCTAAGCTGTGTCTTTCATCTTCAGACTGTCTAGTTCTGGTTGACATCACTCAACGTTATTGCAGCAATCTTCAATTATATCACAATGTCATGTCTCTAATATGAGACTTGTGTGTCCTGAGCACAAATGTTTACGGGCAGCTGTGCAGCAGTAAGTGTGAGTTTCATGGTGGCCAGATCTGTAACCTCTCCCCTCTCCCCCCCCTTCACAGCTCTGTATGGCACATTCCTCCTCCTCTGGTCCTTTCTCTATTAGAGAGGATGCTCACCTGGCAGCAGCGTTAGCGCCAACATGGAAACATGGCCAACAACACTCAATGAGGTCATCAAGGAGCAGGGACCTCCTGGTGGCTTGAACAGCAGTCTGACCTTCAGCCGACACCACCCCCTGTTAACCCCTCAATTAACCTCCACGTCAGCACCCCTGCTGGGAGAGCAGAGAGGAAGAACCCCCCCCCTTTCTTCCATTCTATCTGTATTTCCTTTTATCATTTTCTGCCTGGATACACCGCGGCCCCGGGAAATTACCATCTTATTTCACTAATGCGTTTGGGAAAATATCACTGTCCAGAAAGTCTGTAATCACACAGGAGTTGTACTTTTTCTTCCTTTCTCTCACTTTGTTCCACGTTCACAGAGGAGAGTTGGAAATATTAAAAACTCCAGGTAGAGTGTGCAGTGACCTTTTCACAAAGTCGTCCACCTTTCCACTCCTCTAATCAATCCCCCTCTGATCGCTCACTGTGTGCCGGATTGTAATGTCACAATTAGGACGGCTCCATTGTTTCTGTTTGCCGTCTGGGGAGAAATTCAGCACTTCTCTGATCTCAAGGTCATTTCTCTTACAATATTAAATAAATTAGGAGTGCGGCGGCGGTGGCCGCCTCCTCTGACTAGCCGTGTATTCATCCATCCATCCTTCCTGCTCAATTGGGTGGGATGCAACTCTTTCAGTCAGAAAATGAAAGTCTGCTGCCCTCGGCCACAAGAACAAATTACCACCTCTGCTGTAGCTTTATATAAGGGAAAAAAAGCAGATGGGTGCATTAATGGTGTTTTGTTTCCTTCATTTTCATATTGGAGGTAGACCTGAGTGTTGTGTACTTGTAAGATTATAACCGTATTATAATTGCGCATAATATGACTAATTAGACAGGACAAGAGGAGGTGGCAGTAATGTGTGACACCTCTCTTTTATTCAACATCTGTTTTGCTCCAGATGGAACATCAGTGCTTGTTTTTGAAAACGTAGCCGCGCTTGCTTTTTCTCCCCCAGTTCTCCGTCAATCCATAGGATCCATAATAGCCGTCATTACCTGGCTGTTAGCATTGAGGTGATTCCTTTTGATATATTTATGATATTGTGTTGTGAGTCATTAAAGATAATGAAACAGATGCAATAACTGTCAGCGTCTGTGAGCAAGTTTTAAATCCAGAGCACATTAGGAAAATTACTGGCATTGTTGCATTGTGTTACAGCACGTGTCATTATAGGTTGTAAACATTATAGTGTTTGTGATACAGAGGTGCGTTGCTAAATTGTTAAAGGGACAGGTCACCCAAAAATCTAAAGCGCATGTTTTTCCTCTGACCCGTTGTGCTGATTATTTATACAGATTGTTTTGGTGCGAGTTGGGAGATATTGGCTATAGAGATGTCTGCCTTCTCTTAAAGGGCCACTCCACTAATTTTACACATTAAAGTAAGCTTCCTCTGGAGGCACAGATTTATAATACTTTATTCATATATGTAATTGTACTCTACAAGACCTGTAAACACGCTTTAATGTGTGAAACTGGTGGAGTTACCCTTTAAATATAAGCGAACTAGATAGCACTTAGCTTGTGGTGCTCAAAGCGCCAAACAATACATTTGAAAATCTTAGCAGTAATGTCTCTTTACTCTCCGGTCACTCAATCGTGAGTAATCGGGTCATGGTTTCTGGAACGAGACATTGCTGTTGAGTTTTTCTTTGCCACTTTGTGCACCACGAGCCGAGTGCCATCTAAATCCATTAATATTCAAGAGATGGCAGACATCGCTATGGTTGATATCTCAAAAATTTGGCAACTGACACCAAAATAATCTAGAGGGATAAATAGCAGGTTAAAAGGAAAAGTAATATTTTTGATTTCAGGTTGAAGTGTCCCTTTAAATACCAAAGAACATGAAGCATGTTGGCTTAAACCTTCTGACCCCTTTTTTCTTTTGAGTAAAAAGACATGTGCCTCTATTCTACCGCACCTCAGTGTCCTTTCCACCCCTTCCTGCTCCTCCTCCTCACTTGTGTCAAAGTTTGAAAGACTCAACCTCGTGTTTAGACTTGTGGCATGACATTAAAATAAGATGAGACGATCTTTCAGAGGGCTGTGTAAGAAAGAAAGAAAAAAAAAGAAAAAGAGGAGAGTTCAAGTAATGTCACTCTCAATTAATCTCCTCAGGTAGTGGCCCCATTAGCCTTCCCACACAAGGGCCTGGTTTACAATGCAAATAGGGTCATTACCTGAGGAGTGTAATTGACTTTGACAAGAGGCCGGAGAGGCCGTCCGTCTTGCACCACGTGTTATTTGTTTGCTTGTTATTTCTGTCCCACAAATTATTGATGTGGTTTCCCACATGAAAACCGCATAAAAATTGCATTAGCAGTGACGGAGCGCTGATAAGAAATGATTTCCTTTGTTTATTTTCAGTGCCACACGTCTGTTAAATTTTGTATACTTTTTATACAAGAAAAACTCAAAATCCAACACTCAGAAATTGTCTCAGAACAGAGTCTCAGCAATGAAATGTAAATGATTTCCAAGTGAAAGATTTGTCTTCTTTGTTCCCCTCTTGTCTTAGAGTAACAATGTGTGATCGCACTCATACCTTAAATATTTAAAGACCCCCTTTTGCTCAAGCTTTGCTGCGGTGCATGGGCCTCTGACTGCTTCTAATCTCCTTGTTACCTGGAGGCGTCGCCACGGCGATGCAAAGATAACGCGGCAGTCGGCGAGATCACGAGACTGGAGCTTGAAAACCTCCTGGATGGGGCGCGGTGAGGTTCAAAGTTGCTGCCACGCGTCGTTGCCCCCGTGAAGTCTGCGCCGACAACATCTGCCGGGGAGAACGTGAGAATCAGAGAGGAATGAAAGGAGGGAAGAGATGCTGAGATGTTTTCAAATCATTTCCTTTCTTCCTCGACAGAGCTGAAAACAACCCCTCCTTCCCCTCCTCACACCCCTCCTCCTCCCCCAGTTCAGATTTCCCCTTATGCTGCGAGTGGAGTATTTTTTGTTTGTGTGCTTGTCTTCGGGAAGCTTTTACGGATGCCTGCACAGGTTTCTAACAGAAGCCGAGGTTGTGAACCTGTGAACAAGACATCAGCTTAAAGTTGCGCACTTTCAACTTTTCTATTTTCCCTCCGACCCTCCGTCTGAAAGGCAATGGACCGTGGGAGAGGCAAATTGAGAGGGACGTGCGGACCAGGGATGCCTGTTTATTTGCTTGTACACGCTCCTTGAGCTATAAATTAGATGTCACCATTGTTACATGTCATTTGCTGATGTGCACGTGTTGCGGTCTCCCGAGCAGCACTTTTGATTGTTTGTTCTTAACATCACTTAAATGAACGCCGACTCCACTGGCCTCCAGTCATCTGGATCTCGCGGGTTGATTGGCAGGTTGTTTGGCAGGGGCGCTTGTTCTATAGCAGTTTATCTGAGGGTTAACAACCACATACAGAACCGGATATGGTTATGATCAAATCAGCTGCTCGAATTATTAAAAAAAAAGCCAATTATTGATTTTTGGAAACATCTGCTTTTAAAATAAAGGCATCTTTTGAAATTTAGGTTTCAATCAGTAGGTTTTTTGTGCACTTTTCTTGGAATTCAGTGGAAAAGAAGGTTAGTTGTTGTCGTTGGTCGCATAATGCTCTCTTTTTCACGCGTTAGGTTGTTTATTTTCCTTTGACATTAACTGCGACCATTTTGTACACCAAAAACCCTGTTTGTTTTTCACAGCTCCCACCAAAAATGCTTCCCACTGAGCATAAACAGGAGCAACCGACGGAAAACTTCCCTCGCGTAGGTTTGAGAAAAAAAAGGGATGTTTACAGAGCCGAGATGTGTGTTTGTGTGTCCATGTCTCCTCTTAACCCGAGTCTACCGAGCCACCCCGCCCTGACACACTGCAGAGAGAGAGAGAGAGAGCGTGTAGTAGCTTACCTCCCTCCATGCAGAAAGAAAACACGGATCAAGGTCTTAATAACACCAGCCATTGTGGCAAATATATAGGACTCAACTTTCCGCTTGGAGCAGCCTCTTCACATTGAGTTAACATGAGTGACAGGCAAAGCCTCTCACACACACGTACACACAAGCACACACACAAATAGGCTGCCTTTTAACATGCTTCGTAACAACAGGCAAAAACACAAGATCAAACAAATGCGTTCACATGAGTGTTTTTCCACATTTTTCCCCCCTTCCTTCAACAAATAAACAAGGAATTAATTGTTTGTCAGATCTGATAAATTGTTTTCCTCGTCTTGGGTTATTAGCCTTGTCTCTACAAGCTCCACCACAAACAACAACAATACAGCAGAGATAACCCCCCATAACACCAGATGCTTTGCCTCGACATGTTTTTATTTGCCTGTCAGGCACCCCTTAATTGTTTCATCTGCTACAAATAAACACATCTCCCGTTGCATCTTTGTTTACACGCCGTTCGGCAACAAACAGCCGCGGCAACAGTTTGTTTGTGACGGTGTGTGGCGTGCGGCAAAGATTAAAAGGCGAGGTAACTAGGCGTCGTCTGGGTATTTTGTACACACGCCATGGGGAATTTGATGTGCGGGGAAAGTTTGCAGGTGTGCATCTGCAACACCTGCTCGCATCCTAATCCCGTGGAGAACTTCATAAAGTGTGAATTAACGTGTGAATTCATTGATGGGATAAACGCAGCACATTTATAGGTTTGTGGTTAGTTTTTGAACCTCCTCGTGTCCTCATGTCTTCCTTAAAACTGCTTTCATAGGGACTATTTCTTCGGTCGAAAGTAGTTCCAAGTGGAAAGACAAGTTGCTGTTAAATATTTTTTTATGAAAACGTTGAGAAAACAAAAAACAAGCTAAATTACATTCATCTTCGTAATGTACAGAAAGGTGCGTGTCGAAATAGTTTTGGTGTGCTGATCCTTTAAGTTTCAATTAACAGATTACTTAGCAAACAAGCTGAATAGCAGATGAAAAAAAGCTGTAAAAAATGCAGAGAAACATGAACACATACAGGTTTAATATGCATTACTGTTTATAGAATTACACAATTAAATACTTAAAAGGGGCACTGGGCCTTTTTGGAGCAGAAATTCAAACTCAAATATTCTTTTTTCCATAGCTGAATAAACAAGCTGTTCTCAGAGGAAAATAAGATCCACAGAACACTGTTTGAAGCTAGAGAGGTGGCAGGGTCCGCCATATATAAACAAAGTAAAACGGTATTAAATTGCGTTGTCCTCAATGAAGATCTTTCTCTTTCGATTAAAATGTCTTCCCCAAAACTACATAGTGCGCCTTTAGCAACAACTGTTATTGTAATGGTGGGTGGGAGTGGGTTTGCTGGGTGGCAAATGTCATTTTCTCTGCATGCTTAATGGTGCATCGGGGGCGAGCAAAGGTGGCTCTTAAGGTGGGAGGTGTGATCCCCCCCCCCCCGCCAGATTCTGTTTTTCTCGATCTTCATTGTCTGTCAGGTGATAATTGACACACCATGATGTAATTGGATACTTTGTGCGATCATGGCCGTTCTGTTAATGACTATATTATCTGCCTCCCCTTGTTTCTCTTGTATCGTATAACTTTAAAAACACAAATAGGTTTACGGATTCGAGTCCTTAACTCGGAGTATTCACAGTTACATATTCAATCTCGTGCATTGAAGCCTGATATGAATAGTTCATCGTCGCTTATTAATACTGTATGTTTGCTCTTCTTTAACAGATAAGTCCCGGGGAGCCATCTAAACAAGCCGGCTCGCACTATTTGAAGCCATTTGAAGGCAGACATAGGTGCCTCTTTGAGATAGAAGCAGAGAGAGAGCGAGAGAGTCAGCAAGGCGCAGAACAAGTGAGGAGGAGGAGGCTTCAGATCGGAGATGCCACATCTCATATGTTGCAAGGTGATGAAGTGCAGATATCTGCCCTTAAAGAATATGTGCCCTGCGGACATGTGTGAGATTTATGTGTCTTTCTTCCTTTTCTTTTCTCTTTTTTTCCCACCCCTGGTCTTGAAAATTCAAACATGGTGCGACAAAAGGCGGTTTGAAATATTCTCATCCCCCCACGAAAGAATATTCGAGACGATTGAGCTCGCAGGTTAAAAATGTATATGCAAATGCAGGCTACATTAGAGCATGCACAGGTTGTTAATAAATTAACACGTGGCAGAAATAATTCAGTTTAGCGTGATAATTCTTGGGTGCGAGCTGTCAGCTGTCGCATTGTTCTGGATAGAAAGTGACGCTGAGATGGCAACACGAGCAGTGAACTGTGATGTTTTAGTGTACCTTGCTCTTCAGTCTCGGCACTCTGACACAATAACTGCCTTTTGCTCGCCTAGGCTCTGCTATTTTTTGTCATTTTGGAAGAACAAAAGGTTTAATTAAGGATGCCTCTCAAAGAGAGGTTGACACCAAGCATGCACACACACATATTATCCCAGAAGGGGTTTGTGTTCGTGAGGATACATTTTCCTGCTAACACACTTCCTGTGTTCAAGCTCAAGATGCATCTCAACCCTGACTCAAATTTCTTTCTTGCCAAGTTCAATTTCCCCTTCCCCTTCAAAAACATTCATAATCGCCATACAGAAGCGGCGTAAAGAGAAGTGTGAGTTAGTAAACGTTTCCGCTCTGGTTGCTGCGGTTGCTAAGCCGCTGATTGTAGGAGGGCATCTTGACGTTCCAGGCAGGGATGCTGTATGACGAGTGCACTTCCTCTCTTCGCCTCATCCCCGAGATTTGCATAGCAGGAAGCCAGGGAGCTGACACTCTGTTTATGTAGCTCAAGGTGCAGGGGATATGTGAGGTGTCAAGTGACTCACAGTCAAGTTTTTAATAAGTGCCATTTGTTCAATCTGCTGTTTAAACACTCCCGTCGCCTCTCAATATCCTTAAAGACTGTATGCCTCGCTATCTTTTAATTAAGTCTCGGGCTAATGTGCCACTTAATTGACTAATCTGAGAGATTTTGTTTTCTCTAATTTACTTGAAAAACCATCGTCAGCTAAGCTTTTTAATATTGGCGTGATGAGGGTGGATACTTAGTGGATGCCTCAGAAGTGAGTGCGAGGGGTAGAGGGAGTACTTGAAGGGGAGAGAAACAAAGTAGCGTTAACTCCTCCTAATTCCTATTAGGTTTGACAGCAGGCTGATAGCTAACTAGGCCATCATGTCGCCCTTGTTTGCGTTTGTGTGTTTTTTCTCACAGGTGTGCTTGCAGATCTCCTTAGTGAAACTTGAATTTGCATGTAGTTTCTGATTGCACAGAGTTGTTTCAAGTACTCTGGGTGAACTTGGTTCATATTAGCAGCTCCGTGCGTTGCTGTTACAGGAGAAATGTCTTCAGTGGCAGGTTGTGAGGAGGGAAACAGAGGCCTATTCTCTGCTACAGTCTAGTGAAACAAAAGGCTAATTCAACAGTAAATTTTTCCAGCTGCTTCGCCAAACGTTCGCATAGGAACATTCAGAAGTGGGCCTGAGATTCCATTCAGTTTTCCAATATGCTGTGTGTGTGTATCATTTGGCAGATGATATTCAGATAAGGGCAAAGTGACATCATTTTCTCAACTTAATCCACTTATTTCATACTTCCAAATCAGATTTCCGTTGTGTTCTTGATTATTAGGTTAGCTTAGCGGCTAATGAGGATGTGGAAGGTCACAGGTTTAATCCGTGGCGACAGAAAACGTCTGAATCCCCTACCTGCCGGCATGCATGTGCGTTAGAAGTGACCCAGCCTAAAGCGTAGGCTTAAAAGTAAACGTTCAAGTGGCGAAAAGAAAGCTGCAGCCGGTTGCAGTCAGATTATCATGTGGACAGAAGCAGTCGGCCCCGGAGACGTCTCAGGGAGGAAACGCAAGGCCTGGCCCTGGTGTCGTGTCCCCACATGCAGGGGCTCTGATTGAATGGAAAAGTAGCGTCAGGGTGCGGGGTGATAGGACAGCAGAGTGAAAGGCCTGTAAACAATGACTCACCCTGCGAGCTAGCTAGCAAGGGGAGGGGAGGGGAAGGAAGGAAGGGGAGGAAGGCAGCCAAAACTAGTCCAGAGTGTGTGTGGAGAGTCAGAGAGAGAGAGAGAGAGAGAGAGAGAGAACCTTGAGAGTGTGCAGCCACAGACAATCAGGCCTCTGTCAGGAAGTCCCGGCAGACGCAGGATTTAACTCTACTGCTGATAGACACTCACAGACACACATACAAACATTTACAATTACAGCAGAAGCCTGCAATTGTATGTGGAACAAACAATCCTCGACTATATTCATACACACATCATTTGCCAACAATGCATCACAAGCTCACACACACACCGGAATCCAATAAATAATTAAATCTCCAGTGGCTGCCCTCAGAACTACAGTGATACATTAATTGGGCAAAATTAGCATGAATTAAAGCAAATAAGTGTAACATGTAATTTATTACTTATCAAGCGTAGTTTAGCAGAGGAAGGCTCCGATTTCCCCCAAGATTGCTTTAACAGCTATAATGCATTTCTTAATTTACTCTGTGGAAAATCAATTTTTTTCAGAGTTCATTAGGCACCAATATGTTACAATGCCGCTCCCCTGAGCACCCAGCTACAAAAAACATTATGCAAATTCCTCTCCAATGCATCTGTATGTAAATAGCAAACCAAGGCCGCAGACAATTCTCCATGGGAAGCTTTGTTAGCGGGCCCTTTTGTTTCGAAAGCCTGAGCCTTGTTCATGATAGTCTGGAAATTAGGAAATGGCTGCGTGTGACAGGTGAAAGCAAACATCCGCTCTCTTCGCCTCTCCGACTGTACCTGACATTGATTTTTGTATAATTTGACCAAACTTTGTTCCGCAAATGGTGCCAGTCATGCCAGTCTCCCTTTGGAGTGTATATATTTCGCCTTGTTTGCAGTGGATAACATTACACTTTCCCTGTTAGCATTCGTATAATCAAATCGTGTTGTGATGGATAAAACGTCTGGCTCTGCTTCCTCTGTGGGACCGTGCCGTGCCTCCAACTACAGAACCTCCTCTTTAAAATGGGCATCTCATGTCATAAACCAGTCGTGGAAGCCACAACATAATCTCGCCAAGCTCTCAGTTGATCATCGGTTTACACTCAGCTATGCAGTTTTCCATCCCCAAGGTATAATGCTTACATACCCATATGGGACTCAGAGTCTCAGTAGAGGCCATTCCGTGTACTTATCAACACAATATTGTTGCCTGAACTTCTATCCAGTCAAGCTGACAAATGGCACGATGTTATCCACTGTAATGACTTGATGGTTTTGGACATTGTGGGAGGGTTACATGTGTAAACGGGCATAAATCTCAAGATGTGTAATCACAGTGAGTTGTTAGACCCTTGGGCATTTGTGTGCACGGTACCCTGCAATTTTGTAGTTGTCGAGAGAGAGCTGAGTAGGGCTTAAATTTGCTTCTTTCATGCCTCATAAACAGTGCTCTGATTGTAGAAACAGTGTTGCTTTGCCACGCAATGCTCAAGTGACAAGAAAAACAAATGTGGAAGACAACCACCAACATATCCCACAGAGGGGAAAATGGTAGCCTGCACTGTACACTACATACATCACGCAGTCAGATTTAGTTGCAACCATTGAAGTTTTATTTTGAAATTTCTGCATTGGCTTATTATCGGATGATTTTTGACATAACAGGAAAATCACAGGTGTAATAGATAACATTAAAGTGATCCAGTTCCAGGATAATTGGACTTACTGGGACTAGCGTGGCTTAAAGGCAAACTCCACCAGTGTTACACATTAAAGTGTGTCGACAGGTCTTGTGGAGTACTACCACATATTTGGAAAAAGTGGTATAAAGCCTTTTGTGGCTCCAGAGGAAGCTCCATGCAATCTGATGAATTGCTTCCAGTGAAGTTGCATTGTGGGTAATGTAGGCACCAGGTTTTGAAAAGCAGTCCACTGGTCTAGCATTGCACTTTTACAACGCTCTTGAACTCATTATGGGCAGTTTAAAACAAAATATCAAGATAAATACAGCAGAACCAGATAGATCACCTATTCATTCCACATATTCATCTTCCTTTTCAAAACCTGGCGCCTACATTACCCACAATGCAACTTAGCCACTGAGTGACATCACTGGAGGCAATTCATCTGATGACTTGCTGCTTCCCAGGGAGCCACAAAAGGCTTTATAAATCGTGTTTACATATATAGTAGTACTCCCCAAAACCTGTACACTTTACTGTGTAAAACTGGTGGAGTTACCCTTTAATGTCCAGTTCCTCCTGCGTATTTCCTGCCATGATCTAAATGTCTACTGTAGAGAATGTCTGGAGAATTGAGTTGTGTGTTGTACACAGGCAGGATTCGCTTTTACCCACTTTGTAGAAAGTCATGGATATACGACACAAAGGTCCAGATGAAGGCCCCGTTCTCACCAGCGTTCAATGAGTGAGTCACTGTTGCTTAATTGTCTTTTACAATTAGTACAACGCAACAACTTTGTCTCGGTAGCTGAGTCGATATGCAGCTGTCAATGAAATGAAATGCAGTTGCAGTGCTTCAGGGCTTTTGAGAAAGATTTAGCTGTTTGTTGTGGCAGGTTTTAGTCTGTAGTGCCAGCCATTTTGTTAGGTCACAAGCTGTGTTTCATGGTGCATTCCTGTGCTCCTCGGATGGTTCCCGAGTTTGTAGGTCGTTCCTTCAACTTTGCTGTGTTCATTAGCTTTTAAGTCGTAACGTGGGAACAGCATCGTTGCTACAAAGCCGATGTGTTGAATTACAAAGGGGTTTAGACAGTGCATTCCCGAAAACCACTAAAATATTGCTTTACCTGGACTTGTTTTCAGGGTTAATGCTAAATAAGTTTGAAAACCAAATACCGTTTTACAAATCACGTAAGCAAAGAAATACGTACGTGAATGAATACAATGTTCTTTACTTTCGCCCGCCACATTTCTGAGTATATGATGTCAAAGTCAGCAAGTCGTGCACCAAAATTTTTGCTGACTTTCCGAGCTGTTGTCCCGTCTGTTCTGAGTAGGTGCTCACATGAATTTCCCCTGTTTGGAACTAATTTTTCAGAGTAATCCGACGCCACATGAATGCGCTATCACAACCAAAGAGACCAGAGACTTGCAATTTAGTTGTCACTCTGACAAGTTAGCATCAGGCACATTAGCACGCTTTGTGTCGTGTGAAGAATATCCGTCACCGCTGTCATCTCTCCTGTTGTGGAGGTAAAATAACCCAGTCTATTAATGATTTGTATTCATCTGTTGATTTATTTTCTTGCTTTGGGCTTTGTGTTACTAGGATACAGTAGTCGGCTACATCATGTCATCTGTTTTACTTGGCTACAAGCCACACTTCATTGTGTGGCTCAGTTTTGACCTTGTGTTTTTGCGAGAGTATCTTCCTCTCTTTGACCTCATTTTCTGATCATCGCGTTGTGTAATGTGTATTTAACACTTTTTCCCCACCGCGCACATTTTTGAACTTGTAGAAAGAAAAAGAAAAAATGTACCCTGCGTCTCCCTCGCTGTCTATAAAGCCTGCTGCTATGCTGCAGCCAAAACACCGCTTCACCTGCTTGGCTTGGACTCTCTCCATGAAGTAATTCTCACAAAGCCCATAGGCCATGTCGACCATATGGCGCTACATAGTCTGATGGGTTGTACTACACAGCATACATTCATGGCGGTGACTCGAACAGGAACTAATTAGTACAGTCTCTGGAAACTCCATTTAATCTTTAATTTCAGTTAATTGAGTTGTGTACATTAGGACTGTTTTAAGAGGAAATTTCTCTGTAAGGGTTATACCAGGCGCTGGGTGTCTTCAGAGCAGATTAATCATTAGTAGCAGTGTTAAAAAGTAGGATATTACAATTATGTGTGATCCTGCTGCTCTGATTACTCTCATTTAATGGTTACATGCTGGCATTTTTTTTAAATCTTAAGAATTTAAAATAGCTTTTTCGAACAACTCTGCCTCTTTTCCGTTTTATTTTGTGAGTTTGTTTGTCTGTGGTGCGCTCGCTGCTTCAGTCATTATGTTCTCCTGAGTTGAAGTTTATTGTTTACCTTGCCTTAATAGACTTTTATTTCTGTAATTAGGTTTCACCTCAATACACACTAGGGAAGTGGTATCTAAGCAACCCCTGGCATACACACACACTCACACATATACATGTCCTGGCTCGGGTTCTCGACTGGCTGTTCCCTCAAGTCACACACTCACTTTACTAATGGCAGGAAAATGTGACAAGAACACACACGTACACACTTCTTCAAAAACACGGTGACTGCCATCAGACACGGAGCAAAACACTGAGAGTCAGCAAATATTAGTGTGCCAGCATGTGTCGCTTCCTTTCTAACCTCGTCATTTGTCCTTCCTGTGTTCCATTATGTGTCAGACGACTGCTGATTGTGAAAGAGATTCAGATTTGTGCCAGTAGTTTGTTGTAATTGGCTTTATGGTGGATGTGTAACACTCATAAAATCCAAGGTTATGTAAATACTTTAAGTATTAAGTACTGAGTTTATGTTGCCGTTTACAAGATTATAGCATTGATTTCTTAATACATTAGCTGTGTTTCCATTGAATTCCAAAATGAATTTGAAGCCAGCTTTTGAAATGTCGCCAAAAAAAGCGAATAAACTAGGCTGTACAAAAGTGTATTTCCATCAGAAGTTGGAAGTATAGGCTATGCTACCAACGGCTATTATAATCAGAATAGAAAAGAGTTGTTTGTTGTTTGCATCTAAAATGGTTGTGATGTTTTTTTCATGGATGAGGCCGAGACATAATATGCTCTCATCAGTCCAAATGTACCTGGAGCAACCACTGTTGTCAAGGTTGCCCTGATGGCCACCTCCAGCTGTCTCCGACATACATCCCCTTACCAGGTTTTAAAGCAACTTTGTTTCCGCACCACATGTCCATAACTTAGCTGTTTTGAGCCTCAGAAAACGCAAACAGTAAGAGCAGGGCTGAGAGAAACACACTCACGGCAGGCGGCAGAAAAGGAACGCCGCTGTCACCAGTATAACGAAGCATTTTGGGATGCCTTACTCGGCATGTACATTTCCTCTTCGGCATGTCACAAACAACAACTCTTGCTTCATGGCAACTATGAAGGGACACAACACTTCATTGTACTTTCTGGCGGGGCATCCTTTAAATCACAATGTTATGATGGTAAGGGCTCAGCAATCGATGACTGGACGATGGTGTTGTTTATTGGCCCAGATCTAGCAGAAACTTTGTCTTCTTCTTCTTCTTCTTCTTCTTCTTTTTGCATGCATTAACTCTATTTTGAAAAAGGCAAAAACCACCCAAAGGGAGCATAAAACAACAACCAACATTAAGGACGTTTTCAATTTCTTTTCCTGATGCGGTACGTCAAAATGTGCAAAAAAGTACATTGATGAAAAAACAGATATTACATTTGTTTTCAACGTACATTTATCTTTTTAAATGTGTTTTCCTAATTGAAGTGCCTGCCAGGTGTGATCTTGTGGCTTGTGCATGAAGGAAATAGTCATTTCTGATTATTGTATACTTTCCAGAGAAAAGAAACTGTGCAGTGGAACTAAACACAACAAGCACTATAGTAAAACCCTATTTTTCCGACCTACTCCTCATTATTACCGCTCTTCTTCCCACATTGCTGAAGACAGCGATGAGTCGCTGTCCCACTTTGCATCCCAAAAGGCCCGCGTCTCATCATACACAACTCAGCGTGCAATGTACGCTGTGTTTGTTTTCAGTAGTGTTTGTAAATCGTAACTCTTTGTTTGAATTAGAGGCATCCAACGCTGTTCCCTCTGGGGAAACATCAAGTATTAAATGCCATTCCCTGGCATGCTTGTTTGAGTAATTTACGCTCAAACGAATGTCGCAGCTCGTCTCCAGGTGGTCCTTCCTGCCACATCTCCGTGTACGAGCCGACACTGCTTTTGATGGCTCCACCTGAGAGATTTGCCCAAATGTGTCTGCTTTTTCCCCAAAGTGGTTCCCAGAGTTTCCGCTCTGGGCTTGTTTACCAGTAAATGTTTTTGTGATTCCCCAAAGCAACACAAGTGTTTCCGTTTTCTTTCCTTTTTTTCCCCCCTTTTTGTTTCAAGGATCGCAGCATTTGTTATTTAGTTTTTTCCCCTTCTTGCTCTCCAAAATAGCTGGATAGTCTGTCAGTAAACAAAGTCTAGCTCTCATTAACCTCTGTTTCCCTCTGAGAAATCCACAAACAAGTCGAGTGCCGAACGACCTCAAACAAAACTGTACATGCGCACACACACACATGCACTCATGTCCTGAAGAACAATATGGAAATATTCGTCCTTCCTCCCTTCCCATGCTTAGCCCTGGTGCTCTAGCCGTCTGTTTTGCCTAATTGCTTTAACACTAGCCTGGCATGCTAATTGCACTGGGCCCCCTGTCACCACATCATTTACATGGCCTGCTTGATTTGAAATTTAATCTGCTTGAAGGGTTTGTGTTTCATGCTCACTTTAAATCCTAATGCTCTGTGGGATTGAAAGCAGTTTGCATTATTGAGACTGTAAAACAAATCCTTGTGTATTTGTTTGGCACCACATTTTTTTTAACAACAGACTTTTCTTTGTCATTTTTGATCAGAAATTGGAGTTTCTGGTTCTGAGATGGGTTCAGTCGCAACCAAAAAAAGGTACTCCGCTGCAAAATAAAACTTTGTAATGCCACTTTAGTTTCACCTGGTGATTAAATCAAAGAGGAAAATTGATGAGACGGTGGGCAGTGCCGTGTCTGGATGCTGGGCAGAGGAAACTTGTGGATGAGATGGGGAGCGCGTGGTGTGTTGGCTGGCCTTTTTACTGCAGATGGCCTTTTTGATGTGGAGCTGAAAGAGAGTTAGACAGACAGAGACAGAGAGGGCTTATACAGTGTAGTGAGCTCACATAGCGCAATTCAATCAAAGGCCAAAAAAGCTATTTCAATTTCTTAGAGGTTGGGCCCATCCCAGTTCTCCACTGGCGCAATGTTTCCTGCACTTGTCCTCCGCCCAACCATAGCTTCTCCTCTGGAACCGGACCGTGTGATGACACCTTGAAACTCTTCATTTTCAGTGGTTTCTTTGTCATCTTCAGTGGAACATTTTCTTTTTGATTCGTGAAATCAAAGTTGCAAAAACAAGCAGAAAGTCTGAAAATGTTCAGACTGTTTGCATTGATGTAGGCTCATGAAAATAACTTTCTACATTTTGTACGAATATGAAAATATTAAACATTAAAGGCCCAGTATGTAGGATTAAGTGGCATATGGCGGTGAAGTTGCCTTGTCTCACCCTCCCAGACACTAAAAACGTGAAAAACTTTACTGTAGAGCCATCGTTTGGTTTGTCCATTCTGGGCTACTGTAGCCTCCTAAGTCCTACATACTGTTCCTGTAAATGGCTAATTAGTACTAAATAGATACCTAAATTATTATACTTAATAATTCTTTAAAAGTCTAGCCCACACTGTCTTTTTAGAACAATTCTGGCTCGTGGTCAAATGGAGTTGATGACCTCTGAGTTACAGCTTCAAATTCAAAGTCTAGCGCTGTCTGGAAAACGTGCCGTCATCAGGATTATAGAGCAACACAAGAGGATAGGAGGCTACTTACAGCCGCACACTGATGCTGAAATGCTCTGCGGTTTAGTTCATTGGGTACAAGATGTCTATGACGGGCAAGCTCTGCCCCTTGCTACACCACTCTAAATATTTGCCCTTTCTCCAGACTGGGCTCCCGTCCCAGCCATGATTGGGCCTCGCTCGTTGTGCTTTTATTGGTGTAATTTCTGGAGATCCGGCCCATGTTTCCGACTGTCACCTTTTATAAGGCGAGCGCGACTTCACAGCGTGTGCGCTGACCTCTCTGAGACCAGCCAAAAACTCTCAAGGAGACCTGACAACTCCCGAAAAATTCAAAGCAACGCTCATTATCCTCAGTGAGGAAAACAGGCTACTGAACATTCACGCACACACTATGGGGTGCACTGGGAGGGTAATTTATGTGAAGACGGCACTACAGATGAACTGGATTGTGGTATCGTGCTTTTTTGAGAAATTAAAGCTTTTTTTTTTTTGCGCGCGCCTTATTTTTTTCTTTTCCCCACACAAGTTCAACCAAACAGAGAGAATACAGTCAATATTAAGTCAATTATAAATATTTATAATCTACACATTTTAAAAATCCTGTCAATCACAAAGATGTGGGGGATAAGCTCACAGCAGCTGGTTGGTCCGGATGTGATTTGCATGCCACACACAAAGCCTCAGCTTGCCATCCCCGTTTTGTTTTTGACTTTGCATGCCTGCTTGTTCTCAGCGCAGATTAAATATAGAAGTTTTGTTCTCGTTGAGGATAGATGTTTTTTCTTTTCCCCTCCACTCACTCGCACACACACACAGACACACACGCATGCTGGCGGGAACAACACACAGAGGCAGTATTGACGCCCGATGCTGATGGCGATTCATTATTGAAAAGGAAATCGTCTCAATATGACTGGAGTTTGTTATGGGGGGCTTTGTTCTCGTCATCTATATTGCAGGGCATCTTTGTCAGTCAGCACTGCGAGATCTGTTTCTTCTCTCTGTGTTTGTGTGTGTGTGTGTGTGTAGTAGAGAAAGAGTTTTTCCACTCTCTGTAGTGTTTGTCAGTGTTACTGTCCTAATAACTAACTGCCTTATTTTTCAGTTGATAGAAAACTGAGATACGGTACTGTTCAGTTTAGCCCGGCAGTTGGTCTCTGATAACATATGCTCTATATGTCTCTGCTCGGCTGCTTGTCTGAAAACACAATGCTAGTCCTCTTGAGTCACAACTCCTCAAAGGAGATTATTTTTCGGCTCTTCTTTCTTTTTTTTCTTGTCCAGCACAGACTGACAACTTAGAGTTGTCTGGCTGTGGTGTGTGAACCTGTAACCTAATACATCCAGTCACAAAACCTTGTCAGGTTGATACAGACGTGACCTGGTTGGCATTCCTGATCACATTTCAGTTATGTGTCATTGTTGACATACACAAATGGTACACAAAATATGGAGGAAAAACACTTGGAGACACTCAAGCTGTGCCTGAAATGACTTTATCACTCATTCATTCATTATTCTCCACATGATTAACATTTTAAGATGTAGGGCTCTCTACAGTGAGCAGCAGTTTAAGATTTTGGACAGTTATGACTCTATTATTTTTGCTCCATCGTTTTTTGATAGCACATACTGCATTTATACTTGTAGGAAATGACAATTTTGAACTTGAGTGTCCGTCACAGCGGGTCTGAACTCCTCTTCCAAGACAAAAACAAAACAAAACAAAACAAACAAACCTGCAAAGCCTTATGATAACACACACTTCAGTGCCGAAGTTGTAATATTGTGCTGGACGGATAAACCTGATTACATCTTAAGATAAGATAAAACAATCTTAAAGAGAAAGTCAGCAATGCAATTTGTTCTTCAGTCAAAGTCTGAAAGTATCTGATATTAAATATAATTCAGTCTCAAAAGCAGGGGTGGATGGAAGGAATTGCAACTACTCAAATTACTGGGACTGAGTCATTTTTTGGGTACTTGTACTTTTACGAGTACATGTAATTTTACTCTTATTCAAGTATGCATTACACCATGTAATCTACTTAGTTACTTTTAAAATGATAATTGAGTACAGAGTAAAATTTGAAGTGCCACAGTACTGTCGATCTGATACAGCATGCAATCTCGAACTAGTAACTAAATGTATCAAATAAACATAGTGAGTAAAATTTAAAATAGTTGCCTCCAAACCGTGTGGAGTGAAAGTATAAAGTAGCAGAAAATGGAAATATTATGGTAAAGTACAAGTTCCTCAAAATTAAGTATTGAGTATCATTACTTGGGTAAATATACTTTAGTTACATTCCATCACTGATGTGTGGTGACATGCTGCCAGTTGAATAGTAGCTTTATTGTCCTCGTTGTGGGAAATTATTTATGGTTTATGGCTTCACCGCACAGCTTTAAAAGCAATACAGGACAATTGAAAATACAAGACAAAGTAGAGGAAAAATGGTGCAGACACAATATTAACATTCAGCATGATTTAAAATACATAAATACAGCTGATATATAATAAATGTAGCACAGCTACTCTCTGCTGACTGTATAATGTGCATTCATGTTGACTGAAGAGGCCGGGCCACAACATTTTTCATGATATAGAAATGCACTAGCTGCATTTTGATGCACACGATAATGTAATGTGATTGATTCTTCTCATGTGAATTTTTGTAGCTCATTTCCTTTTGAGATGTGCAGCAAAACTACCTCGGCAGTCCTCTCGGGACGTTTTCTCTCTCTGTTGCAAACAGTACAGCATGCATCTGGAAACGGTAACCAGTTAACGTGATCAAAATACTTTGTATCACCGTTGTGTCAAAGAAAAACAGAGTCTAAAAATATCAAACAGCCACTAATTTCATGACGTTTGTAAAACCATCTCCCAAAGTCACATTCGTGCTCTCATCAACAAGCCTCTGATTGTCACTTTAGTTTAGCATCCACTTGATTTCATAATTTATTCAGAAGTTAGGACGTGTCCCTGCACGCGTGTCGGTGTTTGCGTGCTCGTATGGGTGGGCGAACCGGCAAAGTGTCCCCTCATAAGAGTGCTTGTTGTGTGGCATTCTCTCTTGATTTCATGCTTTGCTGATGGAAAATTAGGCGCTGGCGTATCTCTGCATGAAGAGGAGGTGTAGGAGGAGGAGGAGGAGGAGGAGGAGGAGGTGGTGGAGGAGTGCTGATGGTTGCTGTTATTGCCTCAGGACACTCTCCCCGACAACAAGAAAACTAGAGCGATGAGGAGGGAGGGAGGCTGTGTCACTGGCTGCTAATGCACTCTAAACAAGACGATGAGACACATGGAATCCCCAGCGCGACGCCAAGGAGCCTCAGAAAAGAGCGTATCTCTCTCTCTCCGTCTATCACTTCCCCCATCTTTTCATTTCTCTGCATTGTTGTAAAGTGCAGTTATGAGTCTGGCATTCTAAAACATTTTTAAATGTGCTCTGTTGTGGTTTTGAATGGCATCTAGAAGCGTTGAAGAGTTCATTTGCATTTTTTGTCTTGTTTTTTTTTTTTTTTTTTTGCCTGTCTGTTGCCCAATGAAGCTCTGAGGATAAAGTGCTTAAAGGACTGCAGGCACTTCACTTGAGTTGTTTGGTTGTTCAAAGATACGCCACAGTACACCGCTAGTTGAAATGCAGCTCAGCCCACTGTCAGACGTGTGAGGAGCATTTTGAGGCAAAAAAAAAAAAATTGAAAATGTTCTAATCCCACTCTGTTATGTAAGCGGAATAAGAGCCTAGTAAATTGTCGGGTGCCTGTGTTCATCATGCCACAAAGATCAAACGATTGCGAAACTTGTTTTTTGATATGCTGTAAATTCAAAAGAGTTGCTTTTTCAGTGACACCCTCTATTGTGATGTGCCATTTCAAAAGGAAAGTTCACCCCAAAATCAAAATTGCATATTTTTCCTCTTACCTGTGCTGCTATTTATCCATCTAGATTGTTTTGTTGTGAGTTACAGAGTTCATGGTGTCTGCTGAATACAATGGAACTAGATGACACTGGACTTGAATACATACAATACATTTTACTCATGATAATCCACGGACCTTGGATTGAGCAGTTTGATGTGGGATCTATTTTCTTTCAACCAAACTACACCCGCCAACATTACTCATGGACCAGAGTCCTGTTCTTGTGACAGTGTAGAATGTAACCAATAATGGCGTCCTCCATTGCTCAGCTCTAATCGTGGATTTTAAATTGAATTCAAATGAGAATCACTCACTTGGCGCACATGCCAAATAAAGTTTATTAGCTTCAAGCTTTGCTTCCTGTTTTATGCGCCCCACTGAATATGCAGAGTAAAGTTGCTCCCGCTTCGAATCACTTTTCTCGGATCTCGGAGCTCCGTTAGCTAGCCTCTTGTCCCTGAGTAGATGCTTTCTTCTATGCAGGGATTCGGTTGGAAGGAGTAGTTTGGTCAAAAAGAAAAAAGTTCCTTATAGATAAGAGAAGAAATATACCTTTGTTTTTTGTACTGGCATGTCCCTTTAAACTATTTTAAAAGGGAAAATAACAATAGTCTGAACGTTCTATGTAATATTCTTTCCATATCAGTTTTATTTATGTTCATACAGTACTAAACTGTGTTTTAATTTGTGAATTTTCAATCACCGGTACAAATGAGCAGATTCCAAAAGCCTTTACTTCCTAGTTAAGTAGAAAAATGTGTCTGTTGATTAAGATCCTTCATTTCTTAAGCCAGCCTTTCTTTTTTTTCATTGACCACCATAGAAGAAAGACAGACTAATGCAGAGGCCCAGTTTCATTAAAGTTCCTTCTTCTGCATCATCTGGCCCTCTTTGTTTGCCCTGTGGGAACAGTAACTTCCCACTCACTGTGATCACTGCGGTCACGGAAAAATCCACTATACATGGACTGCATTCCCGTCAATGTACGTACGAGTGTGTGCCTGTCTGCATTGATGTGCATGTGTCCTGGAAAGTAGTAAAAACGACATGGCCTATAGTGTAGCTTCACCAGCCAGTGGCCCCTAGGCTCGGCCCCCGGTGTTATGTAACAATGTGGGTTTTTCCGAACATGTGATCCATCCTGGAAAAACTATATGAATCCTCGACTGCGGTATTTAATTTGTTCTGTAAACCCGTATGTCTTCTGTGGTTCTATGGTTTTTGTCACACTGTCTCATATACTGAATTGTGGATACAATATCAGTGTTTCCCGCAGGTTGTCATCCTCGTTTATCTCTGATGTTATTGAAGACGTGTTATTGACGTCTTACTTATCGACTCTAAAACTTTTTTCTCCGGGAATTCGAGCCTCTCAAATAGGATACTTGCATTCTTTATTGTTTATTGTACATCCATCTCGTTATTTAGGCTATGTTGCAGATCGTCTTTCCAGTCTGAAAAGGTGCACAAATGTGCTCTTTCACTGAGGCAATGACCTCTAACTATTATATAGGTCAGTAAGATGCTCTCAGAATTTGGAAGACTCAAATTACGATTGTTTGAAAGCTGCATCAGCAAGAACACCCAGCATCGTGTTGCCAGAAATGCTGAATTTGAACTCTTATAATGAGCAGGAGCACAACAAGCACTCTACAGTCATAATGACATACAGTAGAAGTCAGCACTTGACTCAGCCGAGTAAAAACTTGGAGCTTTAAGAGGAATTTTTGGGGTTCCACACTGAGGTTGGTGGTCAACGAGGTCTTGCCCAGGTTAAAGGGGAAAAACAGTTTACTCAACCATGCAACGAGAAAGGAAAAGAGCAGAGGGAGTGCAAAAGAGAGAACGATAAAGTCTAGATTTAAAAATGTTCATAACACCTGGGGCCACTCAGCGCACTGACGCACACAAAGGAACTCTGGCTGCGGGGACTGGCAAACAGCTGCCACATCTGGGCCAGTTTGCCATCACAAACAGACCCGATTGAGCTGAAGTCTCTCACTGGATTGGACTTGATGTCGCGTATAACTTTTGTACAGCTCGATCTGCACTGGACTACAAGTTGAGAAACAAGGATATGAGAGGCAGCAAAAGAAAAGGAAAGAGAGAGATGACATAGATATACTGTACATTTAACAATAGGTCATCCCTGTTCTTTTCTTCCTCACTCCAGAATCCTGTAATTGAAGTTAGGGCAAGTTCAGGATCCGAGATTAGCAATCTTAAGTGTTTGGTCGAGCACTGCGCTTTCCATCTGCAGCAATCACTGAAACTCTAATATTCTATTTCCACAAAGTAATCACTGAGGAAGTTAGGGGAATCGAACTCATTCCAGCCCATCCGAGTCCACAGATAAATCAATATTCACAGACAGAGCCTAATATTTGGCGTGGGATAAGACTTTTTTTTTTTGTATGATCTCATAAGCAAATGGCGCTGGAAAGGACTTTTGAGGATGGAGGGGAAAGACATTTGAACCTCAAAGGCACGGTCCGCCACTGTGAGCCGAGACTTAATTACAATGACCTTACAACAGGGCAGTAGCCTAAAGCCATGCATTTAGGCTAACCAAGTGCCCCCCACCAGCGCACAATGCACCCCCTGCTGCCATCAGACCTGATAAATGAGTTCTTTTCCTTGATTGCTGCATCAGGGCCGAGAGCGGGAAATGGGCAGAGAGGAAACGGAGAAGGGAGGGAGTGAAAGTGTGTGAAAGAGAGGAAGGAAGCAGAACTGGGGAGAAAGTGAACAAGTGCACTAGTGATAGAGGTTGGTGCCTCTGAGGCCTATTCGTCTTTACAATTTGATTAGTTCTGTTTTCTTTCTACTGTTTCTGCACAAACTTGTATAATAACCTGAAAATGGACGTAGTAAGTATCTAGGGTCAGTGTATTATTACTTTTATATTATTATAGATATTATTATTATTACTTTGAAACCACTGTTTCTGTCATCATGACTTGCTGGAAGTAAATAAAGAGGGTATTGTGCATTATTATATCATCAGGTTCCTTGTTAGCAAACAAAAGTTATGTTTATGTTCTAACCAGAGTGCCTTAAGTGTAGCTGTTCTGTTTAACTGCCTTTTTGGTAGCTGCTTATCAGATTTACTCACATTTTATTCATTTTTATCCATCATAATTTCAGTCTAGTATTACTAAAGTCAACAAAAAGTCAAAATGTTTTCTCTCTTTAAACTCATTTGATTCGACTAATAAGCCTCTGCATAATCAGCATTCATGTTTTTCAACAACACGCCAGACAGTTTGATCGCCTCGTCTTAATCATGAAACAAAGGTCTTTGACAAACGTGGAAATTAACACTGGTGCATTGCTGTGTGTTACTGCCAGCCATTGTCGACCAGCAGAATAGTGTGAGCTGAATCCTGAATGTGAATCGTGTTGATCGCACACTCGTGTGTACATACTTGTAAACGTTGCTCAACAGCTCTCCTAGTGGTCAAAAACTCCACAGGGTACCTTTAAAAAATATCACTCATCTTTATAGAAACATTTTCTGACCACTGCTACTGCAGCTGCTACTTATCTGAACATACAACATACATTTATGATTCACTATACCTTCAGGCTGCACACAGAGACATAAACAAGCCATGCGTCAGTTTATCAAACTCTAGATAAGCAGGAAAAAACCAAATCCCTCACACACTGCTTTAAACCTAAAGATGAAATTGTGTATGGCTTGGTGATTCATGTCCTGTTGAAAACATCTTGCATCCCATCAGTTAGCCTGAAAAATATATTAACTTATTTTGATGCACATTTTGGTTGATTAAGTAGTTTTTGCAAAAAGAGTCAATGCACCTAATGAGAGATTGTTGTAATGAAGTGAACATTTAACTCACATGACTGATCAGCTGTTTCTGTTCCGAGAGAAGGAAAAAAGCTGTGTCAGCTGACGGTGTCATCCCACATATTCCTAATTCCTCATTTCATTGTAGATTGCTAAAGCCACAGTAAATGTATAATACATTCATGAAGCTGACTGGTTTTGTTTCTTCTTTTTCTTCTTTTCTCTCTCTCTTTTTCCTCTACTACTTCTTCTCTGTGTATTAGCCTGTAGCACCAACTTGTTACAGAACTTCACTTTGCATAACTTTAGTTTATTATCCGGTCCAAACCAGTCGATGGAAACACCCTTAATTTGCATTGTCATTTTTTTTAAACAACTCAAAAGTTTGCTTCAAAGTCGCCTGACAGTTATAACAGCTAACAGCTAGGTAAAGCTACACAGGTCATATTACTCCCTGAAAAGTTGCAACAGATACATGAGTTTGACTTGACGAGAATAATACGTATATTCAGACTATTGTCGCTGACGTTAGGTATCCTATGGGCCAGCGGAAGGTCTGTAAGCTGATCCGCAAAGTGCCCAACTGATGCTCAGCCACACACACTGTAACTTATTTGGTTTTCACCAGGGGCTGATTGACTCGCTTTGAGAGTCAAGCATACTGTACACACACATGCACACACACACGTTGACAGACTCCCAACATTTTGCAATTTGCATTCCGTACTCTATCCATTACTCTCTATTTCTAAGAGTCACTGGCTGCCACGAGTTGAACTTGGTTTTTGATTAAGTGTTTGTAGGTAGCGCCTCGGGCCCCGTCTCTCATAGATAAGAAGCCGTAATCCTGGTGTGTGTGTGTGTGTGTGTGTGTGTTATTGTGTGTTTTCCGGAGGATTCTGTGGCTGTCTGCTATGGGACTGAGAAACAGTTTATAATTCACGAATTTAATTTTGCCGTATTTTCCCCTGCTGAAAATGAAGCGTCATTAACTTCCTGTCCCCCGCTTTTTATTTTCTGAATGAGGTTTTATATGAGCCCCCTTTTCTCTTAAGTCGATTACATGTCAGATTTCTAATGACAAAACAAATCAGGAAATGTAACGCAAGCACTTAATCTCATTCATCATCTCTATTTAAGATCAAAACATCTGATGAGTAGATTATTTCTCCCTTTTTTCCCCCGAAGAGGATCTCTTTTTCCAAAAAAACCCCTTTTAGGAAGTGTTCCCATGTTTGACAGCATGCCAGTCTTAACAAAGGGGAAATGCTGAGTTCCCTTTAATAGATGTATATTCATTTTCAAATGAGTTGATTAGCCAGCACAATGTCATTGGATTCAGGGGCCCATTACACATTTATGATGGTAAATTACTGAACATTTACAATCCAAATGAAATTTCATGAGGAGGGGATATTGAAAAAATGGAGGGAGAGAGACGCTTTGCGTTCATCCCTGTAGCCTTGCCTCATTGCATCTCTCTTCCTCTCCCTCCCTCTCTGTCTCTCTCTCCCTTCCCCTGTCTCCCCCACTCTCTTTCCTCTGTCTGTCTCTCTCTCTCCAGTCTTGTCTGTTTCTCTCTCACATATCACATCAGTGCCCCCTGTGGTCCAACTGGGCATCACATAAAGGCTTTGTGGCAGTGCGAGCGAACACAGCTCTGTCGCTGACATTTTAGGGGAAGTGTGTTTTCATGCTGCCATTCGAATAACACCGGCGATCTACAGGTACAGTAAGCTTGCAGGTAAACACACAGCATCGGTGGTTTTCTCTGTGACAGCGTGGAGATGCAGACGGAGTGCGGTGAAAGGATGGATGTCTGGAGCTGAGGGGGCTTGTTCCCCCTTCTGTCTTCGGTGTAGTGTTACATGTAGGTTCAAACACCCTATAGATCCCTGAGCAAACACCTCTCCTCTCCAATCAGCGCTCAGCACTGCACACCCTGTCACTGCGTCCACATCAATATTTTATTTTGGCAAATTTGCGGTGACACGCATTAGTACAATTAGGGGCAAGTTTTTACTCAGATTCCCATCTTCTACATGGAGAGCAAGTGATAAAGGGAGGCTGAACTCCCTCCCTCTCTCTCTCTGGTTTCCTCACTCTCTCTCTATGCCTCTCTCCCTCTCTCTCTCCAGCATGGCTGGTTCGTTCCTCAGCCCTCCACCTCTAAATAATTCATCATCCAATCAATCATTTTCTCTTTGTTTTGGGCCCCAGTGCCTGAGATGAAACGGCCCGCTGCCAAAGCTGCTTTGCCTCATCTGAGGCCTGGAAAACATGATCTGCTGCTGAGATTACAACACACACACACGCACACACACACACATACACACACACACCAAAACGCATCTGTAGTGTTGGTAGCACATATTCACTGTTGGGAGTCATACACATTCATACAGATAAAATAGACACATGCTGTGAAGAGTTGAAAGATTTTTTACATTTTACTCAAAATGACAGCAGATGATTTGACCGGAAATTAAGCCTTTGTGACCAGAAATCTCGTAATTTCAGTACATTTAAAAAATTAAAAGGAAATAAATTGAAAAAACAAAATGAGCGGCTCAGTTTCCGATCAATTCTTTGCATGTTTTACAGGTAGATTGTCAGCTATCACTCAGCTTAATATGTCATACACTGCAAGAACTGCAATTATCTTTCTGTTCTGTTCTTCTGGTTGTGTCAAACAGATAAACTGGGTGATAATTCCTGCAAAATATTATGTTTTTCATTTTCTTGCTCTTTGCCTCGACAGAAAATAGGTGATTTTTACACATTTAGGTGTGTTAAACGCTCAACCTTTTTTTTTTTCTAATGGCATGCCATTGTAAGGGAGTTCTGTAAGAGAACACAGGCTGTGTGTCTGATCTCCCAGCTGTAACACTCGGGTTTGGTTAGCTTATCTAAAGGGCCTGTCTCCGCCTTAAAGCCTGTGTGGAGGCAGCCTTAATAGGGGGAAATGTCTTGGACAAGTGATTTGAAGATATTTTGCTTCATCCCTTTGGAGCGCTCTGCAGGTGATGCCGCGAATGTCTCCTCCGTTTGATCTCGAACAACACAGATCCGCTATTGAGTGATAGCTTCAAATGCATTAAGAGTGAGACCCTACGTGCTTGCTCCCCCTACTCGAGCTACATCAGAGGAAACTGACATCTATTATGGTAAAGAAAAGACAAGTGTTTGAAAAATTCAAGTACGCACATTGCAGAAGTGTCAGGATTTTTACAGAGTGCAATTCTTTTTTTTTTTTTTTTGTTCACTCGCTTTTTTGTTAACAAGGTGGTTTTAAGCCAACCATGTCTATATGAACTCTGTGGGATAGAGCATGAAAGCATGCTGCTAGCCTATCATGGTAATATTTTAGCCCCCTAAAGAAGTCACCGCAAGTCCCCTGTGTCCTTCTAACAAGAGGAGATTAAACCCTGAGACTATGTGCTCAAAATCGAGCAATTTTATCAGCTCACGCTCCGTCCAACTTTTTGTCACCGAGGCTCCGACAGTTTCTGTATCTGATCGTATTGTCTGCTCTCAGTTGATTCACAGTGAAACATGACAAAAACAATGTTTTAACGGGTTTGTTTTCTTAAACACAAGTTTGGGAATGCTGCAGTTATCAGATGTATTATTCTGCGGGACATTTGTGTAGCTGATGAATTTGAATTTTGAAAGACAACCCAATCCTATACAATAAAATGTCCACAACTACAGCTGCAACCATTATGTGATTGAAGAAAATTCAGTTGCCAGCTTCATCAAAACAGCTGCTTCCATCTTCTTAAATGTGAGGATTTCTTGCTTTTCTTTGTCATGTGTGAGGGTAAATGAAGAGTCTTTGGGTTTTGGACTGTTGGTTGGACAAAAGGAGCAATCTGAAGACATCACTTTAGGCTCCGGGAAATCGCGATAAGATTTTTGATCGGACATGATAATAATCTGCAGATTAATTGATAATGCAAATAATCATTAGTTGCAACCGTAATCACAAAACAGATCAGATCAAACAGATGTTTGTCTATAATATGTATGAAATTTGGGTGCACGTGTGACCAAAATAGTCGCATTTGCCAGCCAGACTAAGTAGCAACCTACTTTCTGAATACTGGTCATGTCTTTAGTCGAACCAGTAACAACAACTAGTTGATGGCAGCAACCAAGAGTTGGCTCTCTTGCTCAAGAGCATCAGATCAGAGTGTGATGTGGAACTGCTTGTGATGCTTCCTTTTGCAACATTGATCCGTGAAGATGTTAAGTTATCGGGGTTTTAATTTAACGCAAAGGTGCAATATACCTCCTATCTATTTGTTACCAGCGTTGCTATCTGATCAGTCCTTGCGGTGACGTTAGTTTGAACAGAACTTGTGTTTTTGTCTCATAAAGCACACAGTCGACCATCAACATGGATAGCCACTTCAATTGATATTAGAGATGCTAATTTTACTGTTTAAAAGAAAAAATGTAATCGCATACCCCTGAAGCCTGAAATGTAGATACCACTTTTTCCTCGGCACATGAAATCTAATAGCCTTGTTGAAATGTGCCGCGGGGGACTCACATACACAGTAAACGCATGTCTGAAGTCTGATAAATAGCAGAGGTGGACGTAGAGACATTAACTGCAGGTGTCCTGGGCACTGTAAAAAGACAAACAGCTTTATTTATCAGACTGGCAGAAACGCATTATCGAGACAGACGCGAGTCTAGAGGAGTAAATAAAACACTGTGAGAACATTAAAAAAAACTTACAGAGAGAGGGAGTTAAAGAAAGAAGCTGCAAAGAGATGGATGAGGAGAGAGGAACGGACGGAGGTGGGATGCGAGGAGAGCGAGGGGAAGGGGACAGGCAGCAAGTGTCAGACGGAGAGCTGAAGGATCACCCAGGGCCTAGTAATCATGCCCCGTAGGGCTCAACGTCAAGCAGCTCTAGTGTGAATGAGCGATCACACCTACCTGCCCCCTGTTTGTCCCTCTCTCTCGCTCTCCCTTTCTCTGTCTCTCTCTAATACACACACACACACACACACACACACACACACACACACTCAATAACGCCATGTGCAGCAAGTGCAATATCTGCCCCTCTTCATGAAATAAATTGGCCACCTACCAAAGACAGCAAGAGTCAGATTACCTCCGGTGAGAAGTCAGCTCTCGCAATTATTGTTACAGAATGTGTCGAGAATCTGTTCAAATATGTCATTCCAAAACACGGCCTCAGCACCGCGCGGCCCCCGAATTGTAAGATATTTATTAACAATTACGAATTAATTGAAGAAAATATTTGGTTCATATATGTCAGTGTAATTTAGGCGGCAAAATGTGATGAGTTCTTGGTTTTTATTAGAATATCATTAACCCTCTTGTAATTAACCTCGTTCAAAAATTAACCACGTTATTATCAAACCAAGCAAATAATTGAAGCAGCAGCTTAATTTATAATTTGACAATTTGCTACCCCTTTTTTTCCTCCCGCTTTCATGTATGCCTTTAATAAAGAAAAAAAAAAAAAGAGGAAATGGAGAGAAACATTTAACAGCAGTGACTTTAATGAACGTGCGGCGCGGTGAAAAGGAGAGGCAAAATTATCTTGCATTAATGGCATCTGTGATCCGTCCTCTTAAACTGGACCGTGTTCCCCCAGAGGAAGCCCACCCCCCTGCACACACACACACACACACACACACACACACACACACACACACACACACACTCAGGGAAGGAGTGCATGAAGCTCGGCCTCCTACTTTCTCCAAATAACAGACAGAGGCCACGAGGGAATGGAATGGAGATTCGGCCCTGGTGGGTAACACAACCAATCCTATGTATAGGTTACGCAGACCGAGGTCTGGGTGTCAAGGCTCAGCTACAGGGAAGAGAGTAAAGGAGGTGTAGAGGATGTGAGTGGAGAGAGGGTGGATGTTAGATGGAAATTTTTGTCCATTGAGACAATATTGTTGTCCACTTGGAGATGTCAAATGTGTTGTGGCAGCTCATGTGGAGCCTTACCCCTCAGAGTCTGTATGCATGCAATTGCCCTTCCAAGCTGTCATTCCAATGCATATCCAACAAAATGTGCAGGTTCTGTATTATATATAACCTAAGTACTGCCCTCTTTCATATGAGAAACTTAACTGTTTGGATGAACTTGACTTTACACAAAGTAAAAGCATGTTAAAGTTAAAAATGGACCTCTCTTATGTTGCAACTTTACGTCTGTTGAGGTTGATTTTTCAATTTCTCTCTTGTCACAACACTGTGCTTACGCACTGGTTAGGTTTAGGCACAAAAAACACTTTGTTAGGTTTAGGAAATCATCATAGTTTGGCTTATAATACCTGTTTTGTAATAACTCCACCACCGTCCCCCTGACCTCCAGATGTGAAAGTCAGCTAATAAGCAGGTAATGTGAACGTGAAACATGTAAAGTTGATTTTGAGGTGAACTGTCACTATAATGTCGCAGCTGGTAAAGGCAGGGCTTTTAACTTTTTTGAATGGCTTTATATAGGCTACTGCTGGTTATCTTATGAATAATAAGACATCATATTTTATTTATTGATTATGTTATTATTGTGAATCTGCAGAGTAACTTCTTACCCAAGTTATCAAATAACTTTTGTGGAGTGAAAAGTGCAATATATGTCTCTGAATTGTAGTGGGGTAGAAGTAAAAGTAGAAGAAAATGTAAAATACTCAAATAGAGGTAACTCAAGTACAGTATTTGACTAAATGTCCGTTTTATATCTGGAGGCACATTCAGACAGTGATGTAGACTTGACCCCGACTTGCCCCCACCTCAGTTGCCAGACATCAAGGAACCCCAATCCCTCAGAGAGTGGGAGTGGCTGCCCGCCAAATCTGCCTCATCATTGACCTCGATGGACCGCCACCGCGAGTCTTCAGGACAGACGTTTAACTGCCATACAAAACTCCACGGCTCACTGCCTATTCAATCACTCATGTGACAGTTAACGGCCCACGGTGGCTAATGATTTTCTGTCATGTTCGGGCCACGCTGCGGAACCGGAGGATTAAATATCGGCCGACGATGGACACATCAACCACTACAATGGCCCCTGTTCATCAGCCGAGCCTCACCCTCTCCCGTTACACCCCTGAAGGGGAAGTGAAGTATGGGGCCACCTTGCGATGCTCACGGAGGGCTGGTCCGTCATCATCCTTCTGCCTAATACTGTACGCTTCATAGCCTTTGGGAGATTTTAGCCAAGTTCTAAAGAATCTTTACATTAGGTGGGGAAATGGCAAGTAACTTTCTGTCAAGACTTCTTTTGGTTTGGAGAGAGAAAGTTGGGAAAACATCGTGCATCAGGTGGCTCAATTATAAGCCAAGTTCTGCTCTATACTACACAACTGTGAACTACCTTCAAGACTCAGTGGCTCGGTCACTCTTGCATTGTTTCTTTCATTAGGAATATTCCCTTTCTACAATATCTCTTCAAATTTCCCAGGAAAAATCAACTCAACTTTATTTTTTGCTTGTGCTGCAGTTGTAGCGCCTTCTGCAGGGATGTCAGTCGTCTGTGTATGTACACAGGGATTTTGAAGTTCCGGGCCACTCGCTCTCTTGCTCTGCAGGCCCGACTCGCCTCCCTGTGTTGTGTCTGAACATGTATCTTGTATTCATCCGGGCTACCTTCCATGGCTCTCCTCCTCTACACATCAACATTGTTTGCTGGACGGGCATCTCTGGCCGGAGTCGTGTGGAAACTTGGGAGTATTTATTATTCAAAGGCCTTGTTCCCTATGCTGTTTTAGCAAAGGGGAGGGGGGAGCAAAGGTGTGTGTTTTTTTGGTAGAGGGAGATGCCGGGCTGACACAGTGTCACTGACAGGGAGAGCTTCAAAATCCCACAGTCAACTTCCCCCCCATTATTTGTTCCAGTCCGGGAAGGCACAGGCAAGATCACACGGGGAACAGTGCTGTGTGTGTGCGATTGTGTGCGCTCGAGTGTGTGTCCTTACTTGGCATTTGTGCTGTGTCTGTGTGTGGGAACGTGATGTGCTCTTTGCATGAGCTGGCACACGTTTGTTGGCGGTGGTGTTTGTGTGTGTATCTATAGGTAGGTGAGGGGCCAGATGATTGCAGGTTGATTTGATGGTGTAGATTGTGTGCGCGGCGAGGCTTTCACTCACCTGTCATATCGCAGTTTGTTATTACTGGCCTTGGCAGGTTAGGCTCGAGGAGGCGGCTTTTATTGAGCCGGACTGAAAGTTTATTCACAAAAAATCAATCCCATTGATCTGTTCAACTCATTTGTGGTTTACACCTATCTGTATTTACCCAAAACATCGTATTAAATCAATGAAATTAATCACTCTCTCATGTTGTCTCTGCACAGACACACACACACACACTCTTTCCCTTTGCAAACAGTCATAATGAACAGCACCAAATGTCTACAGCCTTCAGTCCTCCCTCTATCCCACCAGGCAAGCCAACTTTGCACACTTTACATACAATATTCATGCCATGTCTGAGGATGAGGATTCACGGTCTGGTCATCTGAACAAACCCTGGCAATCACTGATTGTCTCTTGTCCTTATGAAAGGGAATAATTCTTTAACATGCGCCAAGACTGTTCAAAAACAGCCTTTTTTGATGAGTGACACTTCCCGTCCTCCGGATGCTTTTTATGTGTCGAACTCATTAATAAAGCAGCACCCCGGAGAGCGAGACAGGGGACACATGAAGTGTGTGCGCGAGTGTGTGTGTGCATAACTTTTGGTGTTTGAATTGTCAGGTGCGATTTGGGGACTCTGATCTTCACACAACAAGGTTCAATCACACTAGTTGTAGTGCTATTTATCGTTTTTTCTTCTCTGACAATCTACCGGTTTTCTTCCTTTTTTCTTTTTTCTTTTTTCCTTTTCGTCAAACACTGAATATTAAAAGAGTCAAAAGCAAGAAGTGGAATTCCCTGCAGTGAGGTGTGTTACCCGCAAAAGAATGAGGGGGAGTGAGAGTTCAAAATTACTGTAGATGTGCTCTATTAAAAAATAATTCTGTTATATATTTTTTTTTTCCCTCCCCGAAATGTCATGTGCAGCTCACTGTATCCGTTAGCATCTTTTGTTCTGTATTTTTCTGTCAAATAGTCAAACCGCAGCTTGCACTGTGGCTCATTCTATCGCAAACACAAAAGAACATCATTGCAAATTTGCTTATCAATGTGTTCTTTCAACATCTGTCCCGTTGCTTTGTTATAATTTCCAAGAATCAAGTGCGTGTGGTTATATTAAAGCATTTAAATGGTAATCTTCGGCTGCCTTTTGTGTCCACGTTGCTGCTGTGTGCGTGCCTGCGCGGTCGACTCAGCTGTTCGCCTGTGTTTAGGCTTCTCCGGCGTCTGTATTAAAGCTTAATGCACTTCCATTCTAATAAGACATGGGGGTTTTGATGAATGCAATGAGTGCATGTTTTGAAGTTGTACAATATGCACAGCAGCATCTTATCTATGTAATGCAAGAGTGTTTATGAAGCCTTGAGGTACGAGAATGTTTTCTAAGTGAGCTCCTCTCTGCAGAATGCATTTTAAGTGCCCCGACACACACAATGCAACACAAACACATGCACTCACGCAGACAGTCACGCACAGTAATTTAGAACTGTAGGCTTTTAATCAGCATATTAAATGTGTCAACTCATAAAGTAAAATGCTGTAAATGCGTTCAATATTTATGTTTTCGTATTTGTCAACCCACATTTCATAACAAATTCATGAAAAAAGCCTCTCAAACTGCATGCTGGGAGAGGGCTTTGTGCAGTGCATACATTTTTGAAAAGACACCATCCATTTAGAGCTCATCATCATCAGAGATTTGCATCCCAAGCCTTTGAAAAAAAAAAAAGATAAATATTTTGTATCATGCATTTTTTAAACACCACACCAATAAAACATAATTCATAAGATTGGGCTTATGCTCGAAGTGATTTCTTGTTTTGTGGAAGAGCTTCGCTAATGGACTTTTATGTCACTTTGTTTAGTGAATAATTAACACTTATACAATATGTACAATCAAAGAATTGTATTATTGATCATTACAGTTGTTTTTCAAATCCTTCCTCAGCAGCTCGCTGTGAATAAGTAACAGGCTGCCTCAGCGGGCGACTGCATGCAGTGGCTCTGTGGTTTAGCAAGCGCTTTTAGAGCCGTCTTCACGCACAAGAGGCGACTTGCCTACCTAACTTCGTCTGAGGCCGAGCTGAATATTTGCTTGATGCAACAAAAAGCCAAATATCTGCTGTATTAGTCCCTTGTCGGGCTGATTATAAAGTATCTACAAAACATGGCAGTGACCTTGGTGCTGGTGATGTCTTCGCAGACTGTCTTCCCGTTCATATTTTTAAATAAATGCATTTCCTCAAATGTTTGTGCACTGTGTGAATAAATTCTTACACTTTTCGACAAAGAATTAACACGTTTTACAGTGACACAAATACAGCATGGGGTGTGAGGACAAGTCTTGAAAATTAAAAAAAAAAAAAAAAAAATCACTGCTACTTTATCTTCTTGTCTTATTAAAGGATAAGTTCATCCAAAAATTTAAATTGAGTCATTATCCACTCACCCCCATGCTGATGGAAAGTCAGGTAAAGTTTCGTACTCTACAAAACATTTCTGGAGCTTCACAGCAGATCAGCTGTTTAGCATTTTCCTAAACAACCGAAGTAGATGGGGACTTGTTTTAAAACGTAAAAAATCGATCAATTGATCTGAAAATTCATTATTTACATTCATTATTATTATTATTCATTATTTTTTTAAAAGAAATCTTCACCATAGCTGCTAAGCTGTCTGTCTGAAGTGAATGCAGGAGCTTGACTGCACATCGAGAGTGTAAATAATGTCTTTCTAGCCAAGTCCCCATCTACTCTAGTTGTATAGGAGAACTGCTGCTACGTTGTTTTGCAGTGAAGCTCCAGAAATGTTTTGTGGACTACAAAAACTTTCCACTGGCTTGAGGCTGATAAATACAGATGTTTCATTCTTTGGGTGATCCTTTAAAGTGGCAATCTTTGCTCTGTTGGTCTGTAGCTCGATGAATGATCTTTTTAATAGAGTGCAACAGCGGCAGCCATAATCTCAAAAGTGCTTTCACTAAGTGATGATAAACAATTTAGGAGTAATTAATGTATTTATGAGAGTGGTGATAAACAGCAGAAAATCAAAACATGTCTCCCTCAGCTTTATGTGGACATATTGTGACAGTCATAGCGCTGTAATTTAATGAATAACATTACTGAAGCTTCTCCAATAGCAGAAAGCTTTGGTTTTTGGCATATGGTCAGCCGCTCTAACTGAAGTCGACCTCTCTACGTCACTTCTCCTGCCTGACCTCATTACCCATTACTCCATCTTTTTCCGTCTATCAGCTGCGCCCACCTGTGTCTAATTCCCAACATTCTCCTGTTTTTTATTGGGAAAAGGGTTCATGGCGAGCGCATAACCCAACAGTTGGAAGTGCAACCTCTATCCCAATAAAAACACATTCACAAGCATGTCTAATGGGCACATGGCCCGCAATGCAGAAAACAGTCTTCTTGTAATCCAAAAAAAGAGTTAACACCCACATTTCTGGAGGTCATTTGGTTCAGGAAAGAGCAGCAAAGCAGGTGTTTTCTTTTTTAGGGGTCTAACAGTGTTTTTGTCACGTATAAACCACCACATGCAGGAATCTCCAGCATGGCTTTGTGGCAATGCCCAATGGGTATTTACATTATCAATTAATAGAATATTTAAGCGTCTGCATGAGGATGAGTCCACATGGAATAGCCATGAACACCTCACAGCATGGAGCCACAATTAATTGCATTTGGAGAGGAAGCAGGAGAGGCCTCTCCTTAGAACAAACCATGCCCTTCACATCCCATTACTGCAAAGTGAGTCAGATCACATCAGCTTGAAATGACATTTGAAGTCATATTGAAATCATTCTGTTTATGTGAGACTGGTTGAGACGACTAATAGGCTGCAGCTTTGGAAGTTTTCCTTTTTTACTTTTCCAGACAGTCTTTTACAATCCTAGACAGCCATTTAAAGCTAATATTCAGGTTCATACTTTTATTTAGGGTGTCCACTAGAAAATGTTGACATGCTTCAAAGTTCAAAAAACACTGTATTCTGCTCCTGTGTCCGTTGCTGCAGCGCCTCTATTCACCGTCTGTCTGAACGCTCTGTGTCAGTGCCTGTCTCTTTAAGGCTGCTCTTTGGGAAAAGCCCAGTATGCTGTGATTGGTCAGCTTTCACAGGCCTGAGCAGGGACCGCCCACTGTGTTTCCACATCAGCTCTGCCAGCTCTGTTTTTGCAACCAAGGCCATGATGGGGCATGGCTGAGGGCTTCAGCTGTATAATTGTGACATCACAAGCTTACTGATGTCCTGTCGGCTCATTTAAAGGTGCACTATGTAGTTTTGGACTGCACTGCTAACCGAGCTAACTAGCTGTCGGCAGCTACAGCTAGGATATGAATTTGACAGATGGCCATTTTTTCTACATATAGCACCTTTAAAGGCATAATTTCTGATTATGGGCTGTGTGCATTTGTTTGTGGATTGAGCAGTGTCATTATATAGCACCTTGACCTGCTTTATAATAGAAAAACTTTCTACAATATGAGTCCTTTAAAACACACAGTACATACAGTATCTACTGCAAAACACATGAGGCAATGACGCACCCATTGAACACTGATCTCGATCGCTGAACAATACTGTAAGTAACTTCTATATGTGCATTTGTCCCGTCTCCTCTTTCAGACTGACAGTCGGCTGTGCCTCCGTGAACACTGAAGTCACGCCAGCAATACTGTGGGCCACATAATACCGCTGCTCTCTCCATTTCATCGTGCATTCATCTGTGAAGTGGATAGAGTTGCCATTAGGAGGAAGACAATGCAGTTGCAGAAACACATATCACTTTGCCTCGATAAGAGGGAGACAAATAGGGGGAATTGTTTGTCGGGAGCCATCCTCGGGGCCGGCACAGAGAGACTCGGAGGTTCTATTTCTTCTGCGCGGTTAACCTTTTTCATTAAACCGCATTGCATAATTACGGCGAGTCAGCGGCATCCTCCATTGTTGTTTAATTAGCCAGCTAATGTTGTTACTCGGTGCTGCAAACCCTTCATTTGTCTTGCTTAAGGAGCCTCTCTCTTTCCATTACCATAGGGAAATTGAGTTTATTTATTGTAAGAGGAGAAATGCAGCAGTTATGTACGTAGGCTATTAAATCTTAATAAGCTCCAATTTCTGCTGTTACACTGTGTTTACGCCTTGCACAGACGTTGTCTTCATTCCAAAGTGTTACAGTCGTGTACAGTACGCGAGCTGCAGCATGTCACATTTGTGTTTGTTTTAAATAGGTCTGTCAAACAGAAGCTACAAAGTCCCATAAGCCTCCTGTGGCATTTCATATGTGACTTGAGTCAGCGTTGAGCAGCAGCAGGAGTAGGCAGTGATGGTGGACCATACGTGAAGTTGCAGACAATTATTGATCCTGGCGATATTCTCCAGCACTTAACCTTTACACTAGCCGGACGCGATATGAAGTCCCTTATTGAATGTGTACTTTTATGTTCTTCTCTGGTGACAAGCCTGATCAATAGTCCCCCCTCCTCGCTCTCATTAGGGGCGAGAGCTTTCCAAGACTATCTTTAGCCTGGAAGTGCCTCGATAGCCGTTGGACCACTTTGAATCAGAAATGCACTGCCGAGGGTTTTTCTGATGCGCTCGGATTGTTTTTTGGTCAGATGCCACAAAATAGCTACCGATAAGGAGAACATTTGAGCCGAAGTTTTCCCAATTTTCTTTGAAGCCGAGGGAGGCACTTTTTTAACGCCCGTGCAGTCAGGAAGCCACTAAAAAGACCCAGACTTTTACTCTCCTCATCTTCTTTTTCCTCTTATGTAGGCAAGATGTTTCCAGATAAGCACTATTAATCATACCCCTGCATCTGTTCATTCTTGTACACTTTCACCTGAAAAGTCTTTGCACTCGGAAAATAACGCTTCTCCCCGCAATTGCCTGACACATTATCTCATTAAAATGTACAAAGAAAACTCCTTCTCTTTATCTCTGATAATCTAATTAGCATCAGCCAGATGGTTTAATAAGGGATATCGGCGCCGTTTAGCCTCCCAAACGGCCCGCTGGAGGAGAACAGTGGAGGAGGCTCCTCTCCACTCTCCTCTTCACTCTGAATAGCTCTCCAGGGTTCACATTATTGCTTCCTCTGCCTGAGGCGAACCACTCCAACTCAGGAGTTTAGGGAGGATGAATGCGTCCAGGAGAGAGACATGCTCAAAGTGAATCAAATAGGCAGAGATGTTGGATACTGCTGGGAATGTTTTAAACCAAATAATGGCAGATAACTGGCTTCACCTTTAGTTCCCCCAAGGAGGTAAAAACATTCCAGATTAGGCTTTAAATCTTTCTGAGATATATCAGACTGTTCGGTATGTGTGTTTAATTGTTGCCACGGTAACACTGTACCTTGTCTGCGCTTAGATTATGTGAATTTTTACACCATAAAAGCACAAAAGACTTGCATAGTGAAGCAGCGTTGGCTAAGTTCTGTCTTCCAGGGAGCTCCGTGGTCCTGTAACTTCAAGCTGTTAGGCCTGACAGGGCACCAGTTCAAATAAAGTCAGGCTATCATATCATTAAGGAGGAAAAAGTTCTATGTCCAGATTACATTAGAGGAGTCTTAGCCGTCTGGTTTCTCCGGTTCTGACACTTCTCTCTCTGTAATGAGCGGATGCTGCCGCAGCCGAGACATGAATGCTCAAGTGAAGTCCGGTGGACAAGACATCCTCGGCCAGGCCCCTGCATTGGCAATCTAGGCAAATACGTCGAGCAGAAAGAGGCTAGCCAGCAAGCCAAGCAGCCAGACAGTGGAGCCAGTCGCTACAGCCCTCAGAGCCGGCAGTGAGAGAGACATGCTCAATTAACTCTCCAACTTCAGCAGGGCTTTTCCTGCTGGCCAGTGGAGAGGAACAATAATGACTGGATTTAGAATAAAAAGATGTGCACATCTACAAAGAAGGGGGTGTGAGCGGGGGAGAAGATGAGATAAGGGGCTCCCATTTAGATTGACGGTTGGAAATTGTGGAAGGTCAGCGCGGTCTGTGAAGCGTCACCCAGGCAACTGCCGTGGCAAAAAAAAAAACCACAGTCCAGCCGAGCCTGATCGGGGTGTGAGGCTTCGCTGCTTAGCTCTTTCTGTTTCTCTCCTCTCTTGCTTCACTTTTTACTGTATTTCTTCTTGAGGCCTCACAAATGGGGCCTCTAACATATGTCACAGGACGATGGTAGAAGCCTCTTGGTGAGGAGAAAATAATGGGATATTTTTTTTGCCCGTAGAATATCATGAGTGTCAGTGCTTCACTGTGTCTGATCACACTTGGGACTAAAGTTGCACGCTCAACTTTGAGGTGGTCTTGTAGTATTGCGAGGACACCGGGAAGACGTTAATCCTGGCCTCGCTGACAGTAATGATCTTCATTAATCTCGAAGCTGTTTGATATCCATCTCTTCCCGAAAACCCCGCCTGTTTTTCACGCAACAGACAAGTGCACCAGGTAATCAGGGAATGCTAATGAAGTGGCTTATTATTGAGTTAACCAGGTTTCCAAACTCCGAAGGCGCACTGCTTAACAACAGGAAAATGGATTATTTCTCCATCAACAACATTTAGAGGATCATTAGGAGGAGTTCTGCACAAGTGGCCTTAGGTAAGAGATTTTAACAAGCGCCCACATCTCTGCCTAATCTGCGCCGTCGCTGGCATACGCGGGCCGCCACGTGCTAATTGCACTCAGCTGCAACTGAAACAATATCTAATTGTCGGCTGGATTAATTAGGCACACATGAGGCCGTGCATCCCTAAACAAGAGCCCACATAAATAACACCAGGTAGAGAGCAATAGATGGGAATACACAAGCTTCCTGTAACTGAAATGACTTTCTTTTCAAAAAACACACAAAAAACAAACGTTTTGATTTTTATATGTCTGTCACTAAGGATTTAAAGGTGCCAAATGTTCATACGTAAATAAACAAACTGACCTTAAAGGGGCACTATGCAGTTTTGGAACACAGAGTGTGTTTATTTAATTTGTTTAGACAAAAAAATCAGCCAATGAATGAATCCCCTAAACTACATTGCGCACCTTTAAAGGACAACACAACTTCATACTGTTTTACTTTGTTTATATGTGGCGGACCCTGCCACCTTTCTAGCTTCAAACAGTGTTCTGGGGACCTTATTTTCCTCTGAGAACAGCTTGTTTATTCATATATGGAAAAAAGTTTGTATTATTCTATCATTAATATTGTAAATATTAATAATTCTGAGTTTGGATTTCTGCTCCAAAACTACATAGCGCCCCTTTAATGCCATCCTGCAAGTATATAGCTTCTATACTGAACATGCAACCGCAGAAATTAACATCTCACGCAGTAGCATTTTCCGCTCTATTTCGACTCTGCTTTTGGTATTTTCAGCGGCGGCACTCCGGTGTTTACATACAGCGTTTGACAGTTTAAAGGAATTTGTAGAGTCAAATCCCTCCTCACATCATAACAGTAATTACATCCCTTAGCACTCGACACAACCTTGCAGCCTTTTTTTGCACTTCAAGCACTTTTTAAACTGTTTTACAATCAATTAGACCCCGCAGCCCCCTCTGCACTGCCGCACTCCAGTGCTGATCAGTAGCTTCAAAGACACTCATAACATCCACGTACGCTCCACAATTTCACAATGTGCATGTATGTGTGTGTCGGTGTTTGTATGCGGCGTGTGCGTGCGCATTCGCTCGCGCTTGTGTATTGAACTTTGCTGGCGCCAGGTGCTGAGCGCAGATCACACACAGAGGTGTCTTATTAAACTTTGTGCAGACCTCACTCAAAACTTTGACACACGGAGCGCTGTGTGAGTTTGCATTAGGAATATTAATGCCCATATTAATTTCGTGTTGACCTTTTGCCATCCACGGGCTCCGTACTGCAGTCCAAACAGACAGAAGCTGTTTTTAATTCCCCGGTCTGGGTGGGTGGGGGGGCGAGAAACACATACACTTGCTTGCACACATTAATAAAAAGAAAAAACTGGAGGTCTAAGCTTCCTGGTTGCGCAACACAGCCCTAACTTTATCACTGACATTGATCATTAAGACTGACGTAAGCTCTCACTTAATCAAGTGTGTGATATATATATATATATATTCATATTAAAATGTTGATGGGGACAAAAAGTATAGTACACCAAGTGTTGGCGGCTAATTGTTCTGACCTCAGCGTGTCGGCACATTGTACTGGCTTCACAATTGACAAAGCGGCTACTGTTAAGAAGGTTAAAAGAATGATTAGTCAGATATGTTAAAGAACACTTTACAAAGCAGGTGTTAGTAGCTTTGAGTCTTCGAGCAAAGCAAATTACTTCGCTTGAAAAAACAGGCACATCTCAGCGCACGGCCTCTCGTCACCGTTCCCCTCAAGAACGGCGCTGGAAAAACGCTCCCGGACACAATTTCCGATTGTTTACGGCTAATTTGCGGCTGTTTTCCACACATGTAAACACGCCAATTGAGGAAGAGGCGGCGTGTCGGGCGAGAAGCCTTCTGCTGAAGGCAAGAGTTAGTTTACCTCCAGGACACGGAGGGTTCAGAGCCATAACATGCGATAGGCGATGTGACAGGGACAAAGGAAATGCATTAGTCAGCCATGTTGTGTGTTTCTGGGAATCCACTCTGTGTGGAGTTCACTCAGGAGAAATTACATTTCTGCTTTGATTTAATTAAAGCTAAATATTGGGCAATCGTCAGGCACTTGGCAGGGTATGCTTGACACTGTAATTATCTCCTGAGGTGCTTTTGTCTTAAAGGCTGCGTTCATGCGTGAAACCAATTCCAACGTTGACTCGTGGAGGGCTGCACATTTTTTTTGTTTCTTAAAAAAAAGAGAGAGAGAGAGAGAGAGGGAGAGACACTGTTTGCTTACTGTTCCTCTAAGCCGCCTATAACCTGTCACACGGGCGCAGACAGACTTTCAGAGCTGCTAAAAACAAATACGTCAGCTGCCCGTTAGTGTGTTGCAGGGGGGAGAAAACGTGCCCTCAGTGAATTTCTCCCTGCCTTTTTGAAGAAAGCACATTTGTAATACAAAGGTGTCCTAATACAGGGGAAAATAACCACAGTCATGGATTAATGGGTCTTTACCTTCTGTAGCACCCTCTGAATAAAACATCCTCATGATGGTATACAGGTCTGTGACAAGGTGTATGATTTATAAAGGGATACAGTATGTACAGTATGCATTCACAGTGATGCCTCCCCTCCACTCTTTCTTTATTTACTGTATATATCAACCATCTCTCTCAATTCTTTCTGTTCACTACGCTCTCTCTTTCACTCTCAGTTTTCTCTTGAATTATTCACCAGTGTCATCATGTTGACCTGTTCCTTGTCAGTGCTGTAGCTGTGTGTGTGTGCGTGCGCACGTGTGTGTGTGTGTGTGTCAGCGCTGCAGCCGTGTGGGTGCATCCGCGTGTGTCTGTGTCAGGGCCAAGCAACGCTCTCCTCATCCAGTCCTCGGCTGTAATTTGTGTCACTGACTTGAGTTTGATGGGTGAGCAGCTCCGCACAACACTGTGTCACAAGGTGGAGTGTGTGTGTAAATGTGTACGCACTCGGCTGTGTGTGCGCATTTCCGCGGCGCCTCTGCACGTCTTTGTCTGTCTCCATCCTGAGATGTGGCCATGTGAACCTGCTACTGTGTGTGTGTGTGTGTGTGTGCACCTGCGAGCACGAACGGCGGTGCAGCTCTCTCCCTCCGTTTCCTGCATCGGCACGGTGTCACAGTGAGGAGCCCGGAGGAGACAGCCGAGGCCGCGGCGGTGAGGCGCTCACAGCTGCCACTTGTCACATTAGTCAGCTCAAATTTGGAGGAAATCAATTCGGAACCTTAATTCGCTCGACGACTCCCACGCTCGGTGCAGCCGAAGAGCCCCGGCCACCGGTGGGCCCCCCCCACCTCCCGCCCCCGCCTCTCCTCAAACTCCCCTCCCAAAAGATGAGGAATCGACTCCCGGGGGACACAAGTCATCAATCTTAAATCACCTCCTCCAAACTAATGGCAGTCCCAACCCGGCCGGTCCTGCTAAATTGAATTATTACTGGATTGACAAAAAACTGCTGAGAATATTTTTGAAGGAAGGAAGGAAGGCTGAGTGTGTCTTAATGACAGGAAGTGCTCGGACCGAGTCGTGAAGGGTGGTGGCGGCAGCGGCGGCGGTGGCGGTGAGGGTAGAAGTTGCACATGCAGACACAGCTCGCCTGCGCAAACGCTTGCACGAGTGTTCTCGCTCGCATACGCTTTAACACCAGTAGCCCACTTAAGCACACTCGCTTTCACCTTTCTCTCACACACACACATACATACGGCACTTTCACGTACGTTTTCACTGTATGCTAATGCTCATCATCAGTCAGGGCAGATTAATGACCTGGCTCTCAGCTAGGCAGGCTAGGCAGATGCAGGTACTGCCTTAGACCACCTACTCATTCAGACACAATGCATGGAGACAGGATTCTGGATGAGGGGCTGCAGAGCCGCCTCTAGTTTGAGCCTCTATCCGTGAGCAGAAAGTCAGGCGGAGGGAGCTGAGGTGAAGTCAGAACATCTCGCTTTTTGTTTAGTTTTTGTTTTAGTGGCGATTAACTATGCCTACAAAGGGTAGGGCGACACAGAGAAGGTTAAAGGTGCACTATGTAGTTTTGGGGAAGAAATTTAAACCAGAGGAGAACGATTTTTATTGACTGACTTTTTCGTGCTGAAACACACAAACATTAAAATGAAATAAACAAACACTTTTTATTTTCATGACCGAATAAACTTAATTAACAAACTGACCTTGAAGGACAACACAATTTCCTACTGTTTACATATGGCGGACCCTGCCACCTTTCTAGCTTCAAACAGTGTTCTGGGGACCCTCTGAGAACAGCTTGTTTATTCAGTTTCTGTGTTTATTATTACCTCATTAATATTAAAATAAATAAATAAACAAATAAAGTTTGAAATTCTTCCCCAAAACTACATAGTGCCCTTTCAAAAGTCAAAGTTAAAAAGTTTGTAAAGAAGGCAAAACTTTCCCGAAGAAGTGTTAAATTCTAACAGCAGGAGCTGCGGTAGATACACATTTATCTTCGAAGCAAACGAGCAAAAGGCACGCATCACAGAAGCACTTAGCTGCCACTACAGGCTTTTTTCTAGCGTATGCCCCCGAAGCGTCTCTAAACATCTGCAGTAAATACGCTCCATCATGCCATCTTTACCTACAGTGACATAAAGATGGTGCATGTATGTCTTTCAGATGCGAAAGACTTTAAAGAGGGTTGATGTAAATCCTTAACCTCCTGCAGGGCACCTCCCCTACTCTACCTTGACAAAGAAGCAGAGAGAGGCTTGATCATAACGCGCATGTATTGCCACTCAGCGCCGATGTCTGTCAAGTGTATACTGCTGTAAACACACTGGCTCTGTCAGCGGAGCTGCTTGTTGAGACGTATTTACCGTTCCTCGCTGTCACCAATTCCACCACGCACTCGGAGTTACGGCTGCCTTGCGAGGCACATGAAAGTGATGGATGAAAGTTTTCCTCTCCCAGGGCGCGGGGCTGAATTAAATTGAAAGCTACTGTTTATTCCCCCTGTGTCTCGTCGCAGAATCAGGTTTGTTTGCAATTGATTTAAGCCGGGGGGGTCTTTTGTGGAGGAAAGGCTAAGGTTTTTCCTCTTGATGGAAAAGATGATTGAATTTGTTTTGTCTCGCGTGCCTCCTCTCCGCTTGCTCTCTTTCTACCCGTTGCCTGTGTCAGTAAATCAGATCATCTCTCTCCCCTGTCAACACACGCTCCTTGTTGAGCAGTCAAAGTTAATTTGCAAACGTGCTCTTTGATTTTTTATACTTTCCCTCTTTGTCTCTTTCTTCCCCCGCCTCTTCTTTCATTTTTTTTTTTTTGCCCACCACTTTTGAGAAGTCCACACAGGCGAGTTCTTCTTCCTCATTCAGAAAGAAAGGACTTTGCTTACTGTTTCACTCGCCCCGCAAGCTTTTGATGAGATGATGAATCCTGTCTCAAGCAGGTGATGTCTCACACCGTCTCGGCAATCCCCAGCCACACCTAGCCGTGATAGGGTTCGGTCCCTGGTTAAGGGGAGCTTGTCAACCGGATTTCCTTTGTAGAAGAGCCGGCCGGAGTCTGAGGGGCTTCCTGTGGGGAAATGGCTACAGAGTCATTATTCATCATCCAAGGCTTTGCCCGGGCCCGTCAGGCACTCTCCCTCGGCAGCAGTCCATCTCTGCAGCCATTCATCATAAGGCCTGAACGCAGCTGAGAGGGAGAAGGGAGCGAGACACTTAGGCCCTCCGCTAGCGAGGCCCTAATGAAGGCCCTCGCTCCGCTCTCATGCAAACACCTCAGCGATATTAAGCTGGGTCAATTATGGTGTCGCTCTCAGCCAGCCATCAAGGTGCGGGGCCCTACATTTGAGCTCGAAGTGTTTTAAGTCCAACTTGCCGAGGAATGGGATATGCATTTGATGGAACTTAAACACTAGTGCTTTAAATAAATTCCTCCAGTGCTTTTAAAAGTCTGCGCCGAACTTTTCTCTTGCATTTAGCCGCCTATTGCATCAGGTTATATCTGAAGATTAGGTAGTTTGGTGTCTTTGCTCTTACAGTACATTGTAGTCGGTTTGATTAGTTCGATTTAAGTGCACTCAGAATGTCGTATGTGAAACATGGACACTAAGTTTTATTAAGCATAATGAGCCATGTGGCTGGCAGTGTTATTTTAAGCATAGAGTCATTATGGGCTACATTTACAGCTGTAAGGAAAGTGAAAGAAGGCGTGTGGAAGTGCATATTTGCTGCACAGCATTACCTCAAATTGTTAAAAAAGCATCGAGGCTTTCTTTGCAGTAATTACACGGTGATGGTAGCATGTTATTGGCACAGAAATGTATAGTCTTTACCATCCCCTGGCCTCAGCTCAGCTGTGCCACCACCGAGTACAGTCACAGCTACGAGCGCAGCCGCAGGTGCGTGTAGAGTAACATGTGTGATTATGCATCTCCTCCAGGCTAATCTGATGAAATGATCCAGTTTTCGGGGGGGAAGGCATCTGTCCCGTTCTGCTCACAGTCTGGGGAATCTCAGCTGGTAGCGCTTTGTTAGTCACCCCTTTACGCTTGTGTGTAAATCTCAACGTTTGGTGGTCCGCGGGAGACTTGTCAATACTCGGAGCCGTATAGGCTGTGGCAGCCTCACTTCAGGGAAAACATTTGCCTTGAAGTACTGTCTTTCCTCATCTTCAATGTCAGCCCCGGGGCTCCAAGACAACATATGTTCCCCGCATGTCCCCAAGACATGGCAGCCAGCGTGCAGCTAAGCTAAGTCGCACAAACGCATCATCACACGGCTACTGTCTTCGCTCCTCTCTCGTCTCCCCCTCTCAACTCCAGCACAGAAACAGATGGCCGCAAATTACAATGGCAGTTGTGCCTTAAAAGTACTCTGACAAACTCGCAGCAGCCCCCCCCCCTCCTCCCCCCCGTCACTGAAATGACAAAATCATTAATTGGCGTTGCGTAAGGGCTGGCTGCTTTAGCAGTGTCTCGCACAGCATGAGCGCCTGTCTAAAACTCACAGATGTAAAAGATTAATCTTTTTGCCTTCAGGTAGGTGAGCTGAAAATCAGTGGGTGAAAAAAGAAAAGCAGCACTCCTAGCTGTTTGGTTAGCGGGGAGAACAGAGGAGAGGGCACATCCGCGCTACTGTAGGAAGTGTTCAGTATTTTGTCCTTGAACACAGCCCATGTGACAGTTGCAATGTTTTTGTATCCCAGAACAAGGAAGTGACTGGAATATTAAACGTTAGCAATAATTTACATCTTCTTCAGTGAGAGAAATACAAAGGTCTGTCAATGGTTGCTTTGGTAGCACTTTCAGTAAAGATGAGGTCATTCGTGGTTAATTTGGTAGCACGTTATAATAACTGGCATAAATAAATGGTTACTTTATAGTTAATTCAACTGTAGTTAATAGTTATTTCACGTTTAGCAAACAATGAAGCAATCGCAACCATTTATTAAGCAATCGTAAAGGTTTATAAACATCAGTTGCAACTTTTTAATGGCCATCCAAATGTTTATGAACTACACAGTCTGTATGAAAGATACAGCTTGTCCGACGTAATCTAAGTGTCCAGACTCAAATTGATTTGAAAAGACAATTAATTAATTAAAATTTATTTTCAGCCTTTTTTCTATTTACACCATTTTTAAAGCTGAAATCTTTTCTGTAGCTGCAAAGCTAAAAGCATTAGCAAGCACGAGCTCGACCGCGCATTGAAGGTGTACATAACGTCTTTTCAAATCAATTTGGGATATGTCAGGGCTTCTGGAGACTTGGATTATGCCAGGCACATGTATGAAGCCATTTTCTGTCTTTTTTCGGTAGGTTTTAAAACAAGTCCCCATCTCCTTCAGTTGTTTAGGAGAATGCTGCAGCGCTGTTTTGGACTACGAACCTTTCCATCGACACAAGAGAAGATGAATGGATTTTCATTTCCGGGTGAACTTTTTTCCTTTAACAATCAACTGTAGAAAGGACTCATAGTATGCTTTAATGAGTATAATCATTGAGCATTATGAATGCATTATAATTCAAAATGAACGCTACTGTTATTTTAGATGAAACAGGATTCAAATATTGCTTGCTTGAATTTTGCATAGCTCTGATTTGTGTGTGTGTGTGTGTGTGTGTGTGTGTGTGTGTGTGCGTGTGTGAGTGAGGCATGCCCTTTCACACAGAGATATAATGTCATATATTACAACCAAGATTAAAGGTATAAATATTCACTGCTTATTGCCCTCTCACTGGTGTATTGAGATGAGCGTGTTTTGACACCAGTAAAATTACTGCACAATGGTTACTCTGAGTCAAAAGGTACGTGCCACATGACATCTGAAGCAAAATGTGAATAATTAACAGTAATTAAGTTAAAATAAAGACGAGGTCTAAGAGAAGGCGGAGAAGTAGTTGAATTCCGAGACAATCCAGACGTCCTTCTTCTTTATCTCAACTCTCTGATCTGCCATTACCTGCCAAGCCACACCACCTCCACCGCCCCGAATTAATAAAGCCTCGTGTTAGATATTAGCAAGGCAATAAAAGGATGAATATTTGATAGCAGAGATTCCGACACTGTTATTACTTGGACATTGCATCAGCACCGTGAGCTCGGACTCGAGACAGATGCCACTTCCTCACGTCAGCAAAAACAAGCTCTGAAAATGTTTTTTTTTTTCGTGCAAACTGGAATTGTAGTTTTCCGATTTGTGTAAAGAAGCGACCGCTTTCATCCGTCCGTCAGTCCTCCAAATTCCTCATCCCTCCTTTCTCTCACCATCTCTCGTTTTTTTCTCTTCCTCTGTTCCTCTTTTTGTGTTTTTTACTTCCATTAATCTTTTTCGAGGGCCTTCTATAATCCATCTCCCCAGCCGAGAGGTATTCCCGAGGGTAAATTACTCTGGAGGCCTGCCTGGCCCCGCACTGCATCAGATTGACCCTCAGCTTGTTTGCCATTTTGTATACTGCACTGTTTATTTAACAAGGAGCAGAGTGAGTGTGATTTCCAGGGACGGGTCCTGTGATAGTAGCTTTGACACCCTGCCTGAGTAATGACCCTCATTATGGAGCCTCTGACAGCTCCCTGAAAGGCCTGATTTATGAATATGCTGGGACCGTAGCCCACAAGCCTCGACGCACCAGCCTCAGAGCATGGGCTCCCCTCCCTCTGTCAGCACCCACGGACTATACATACATGTGCGTGGGCGCTAGCACACATGTAGTGCCTACACATGCGCCAGAAGGTAAATGGCATATGTATATGAAATGCATTTTTGGCGTTAGAATTGCCATAAGTGGAAACCTCACCATCACTCCTTTCGCCTAACTTTCTTTCTATTCTCCTTCATAAAAAATGGGAGAAAAATATGCAAGCTCTCCCAGGTGGTCCATGGAAAGTTGGATTTAAGATTTTATAGCAAAATAAATTCCTCAAAAGTTGATTTCATTCCCCGATTCGTTCTTTGGTATGCGAACGTAGCAACGTCCCACAGAGAGAGGCCTGCGCCGCAACTTCCAACTTTCATTTTATTTCATTTTATCTCGTCTCATTGGTCAGCGCTTCATGAAAATTTCACACATCTCACCCCTCAAGGATTAACCCTATACATATTAACCCTTCTTAAATATCACACATATCAAAGGGCAGCATAAATAAGTTATGAGGTATATATCTGCTCTTTCTTTTTTTTCTTCGCCCCAGCAGAATCAATTAAGCGGGCAGAGGAGGGAAAAGAGAGTCTTTGGGAGGCTCCAGGCTTGGCCAGGCCTTGAGAAGACCAGGCCTACTGGAGGGGAATCACAGGGAGTGAGGTAGACAACAGAAGAGATAGGGAAGGAGTAAAGAGGAGGGAAGAGAGATAGAGAGAGAGGAAGAGGGAGGAGGGCCATCCAAAGAGAGGAGGGGAGAGAAGAGGTGGGATATCACTGGATATGCATAAACAGCAGAGGAAGAGGCAGAACAGCAGCAGCAGATAAAGCTATACAGGCTTGTCAGAATCCAGCCGCTAGGCCGGTGATTTATGAGGATCCCCAGTCAAGACTTCGCTCCAAATCCTCCATCCGGCAGCCTTTTGTTCAAAGCGAAGACGCCACCCTCTCGCACGCGCACACACCTGGGCTTGACCAGATCGCTCAGACATGCACATGTACCCGCTCTAGAGCATCAAAGCAGGACCGATAGTGGATCTTTGAGACTGATGTCGATGTTTGAGAGTTTAAAAAATCAGATCATAATATGCCAACCAATTTTCCTTCTCTTAAACTTGGTTATTGAAAATATATGTTTGGATTTTTGAATTTTCATAGTGAAGAAAAAAGAAGTCAGAGCTCTTTGGCTGACAAAATGCGATGCATCCACATGATAATGCATCTTTAGAAGTTCTGTTCTGAAATTTCTTGTCACTTGTCAGCTGTCATATAGACTGATAATATTGGACATGCCCACATTGGTCAGGCTCTGCAAAGAGCACAAACAAGTGAGCTTGTTTGATGTGTTTATGGGTGCCACTAACGATTATTTTCATATCATTTAATCCATCCATTATTTTTGATTTACCGACTAAAAATTTGAATATAAATGTTTTTTTTATGTGCTGATTTTAGCACAGAAACGTGTGCTGAGTGGTGTTTTTATGGAAACATCTGTCCAGGGACTGAAGATGAAAAACAAAGTCCCTCAAACATGCTAAGAAATACACGGTTAGGCAAACTTCTCATCACTAGCTTAATTTAGCTTCTCATAGCTGTCATCAAGTACACCATCCAGATGTTAATCATAGCGCCACCCCCTGGCAAAACTACCCCACTGCCTCATTTATTCATGACTTTCCAATGGAGTCTTGACACGTGTTTGTGGCAGATAAATGATGGAGGTCTGTCAGTATTTGTAGGTAATGTGGTGTAGCTGTCCAAGAGTTTAGGTCTGAGTTTATGAAACCTTGGAGGAATTGGCTGTAATTTGTGCTAATGCTGATCATGGATTTGATTTGTCTTTCTGAGAGTCGGCTCATCGGGGAGAGCAGATAACTGACTGGACACACATACACACAGGCAACGCCACACACATACTTTTCTCTCGCTTTATGCCCTGCATTAAAAAGCCCTGGATAAAAGGTAAGGAATATGCTTTATTAACTTTAAATATGCATGAAGTTTCAGAGGGAAAGTGCAGCACAGCATCAGGAATGTCCAAAAGCTTGACTACTTATTTCTCTCTTTTTTTCCCCTCTCAAAAACTGTAAATAATTAAAAACAGAGAGAAGGGGAGAGAGAGGGAGGAGAGAAAAAAGTCAAAGATACTCGCACTCTGCATAAACATATTCTTAGTGGTGACCTCAGCTGCCCTGAGACATCAAATCATAAAGTTACAACGCACAACTCTCTCCAGAACGCTGCCTGTCTGTGTGTGTCTGTGTGTGTGTGTCAGACAGACTCACAGCTGCATATGGAAAAGGCTCCTCTGTTTTTGTCTCCAGGCCTGTCCTCAGCACCAGAAGTGGGGACTCATCTCGTTGAGGGCACAGTTGAAAGGGTAGGACGCTCTCATTGTGTCTCTGTCTCAATGTCCGCTGAATCTGATCTCCTATCAGTTTTCCGTCACCTTTCACCTCGTGATTTGTTGAGCGCTGATGAGCTTCAGTGGCTCGCAAACCGCACTAAAACTTCTGATCTTCTGTGTACTCTTCAAGCACATACGCCTCGCCACAGCGTCCAATAAAAAAGCAGATATTGACACTGTGACACTCTCTCTTATTAGTCAATTGATTTCCTTTTGACTCCAGATATTCAGCCAGAGTGGGAGAGCTTAGCTCTGTGGCTCCGGGCTCATAAGAAGAAGCTTAGCCTTATTAGGAAACGGGGATTCTGCAAACATGACAACCACACATTCACCACAACTCCCATGGTAATGTAAATAGATAAATACATAAATACATAAACAGGCTTTGAAAGGCTGATCGCGTTAGTCCCTCCTGATTTAGCAGAATCCGCGGCTGGAAAATGAAATCAGTTGCTGTGTCCGTGTCAAATGATATTTTCCCGCTGTAAATGAGCTACACAAAATTGTTTTTTTATATCGTTGCATGTTATTTGGACCCTTAATCTTCCGCCGTGGCAGCGGTTGTTCATCATGATTATTTCAGCCAGCTGAACGATATTTAAATGAATAAATAGCAAGTATTTACCCAGCATCATTGCCTTGTCATGTTGGCTACGTTGCCTAATGGCCTTCTAGACTCCGGCTCTATTTATGGGAGTCATTTCATCCTCTGTTATTTATCCCCTCCTCCTCCTCCTCCCCCCCCGACATCGTCCGCTCTTTTTTTTCTCAACTCCATCACGCAACTGCCTCTGTTCACTTTCAACTGATGCATCGTCTCCCTGTGAATTTTAATTTCAGCAACGTGCTATTAGAAGGGGGTGTAATCCCGTCACTGCCTGTCCTTCATGCCTCTCACACAATGATGTATTAACGGCGGGGCACGCTAATGAATCGAAAGCACCAAGTTGTTAAGTCTGTTTTAAGGTGCCATTTCTATTAATTTGCTCTTTGCTAGGCTCTGTTGATTTTTTTTTTCTTCTTCCTCCTGGTCTTTGTCTTCTTCTTTTTCACATCCACAATTTATTTTCACAAACCGGTTTTGCTTTAACACCTCTGTATGTGTGAGAATGTGCTGCGATTTGTGTCAAATTATTATTTTATTAAATTATTGCTATGAATAGAGTATCGCTGTGACTGATGCATTGTGAGCTCCCACGGGGGTATTTCAAGTCAACAAAAACGTCACACACATCTGTCCGCCACGCCACTTCATGCGGCAGCTTTTGAACGTGCTAAATACCATACCTCGGGTTTGTTTCAACTTTAAGAGAGTGTGAGATTGAAGAGGATATGTCTGTGTATGTCACAGTTTTCTAAATGTTGAGGATCCAAACTCAAGACACACAAAGGCAGCCAGGTTGAAAACAGAAAGCGAGCATTAATAAGTACAAACCAGCAGCTCGGGGAACACAGGCAGGTGAAACTAACTGTACAATCAGAAACAGAAGGAAACCAGACAATGACAGGAAGTGGAAACACACAGGGATAAATCTACCACAATAAAACAGGAAATAACTGAAACAAAAACCCAAATAATGGCACTGTAAAGGTTTTTCAATCCAGATTGTTTCTGGTGGAAGTTGCTGAGATTTGGAGTAACTGCCAGAGAGATGTCTGCCATCTCTCAGAAGTCATGACCCAGCTACTCAAGACAGTCCGTGTTGTGAACAGTTTTCTGGAGGAACTATTTTCTTTCAACCGAACTACGCCCCTGTAGATTATCTTGAGTAATCTGGCCATGATTTCTGGAAAGACCCATTGCTGTCAAGTTTTTCAAATATATTTTTTGGAGCTGTGAGCACTACAAGCTGAGCGCCATTTACTTCCTTTATGTTAGAGAAGTGGCAGATATCTCAAAAACACGAAGAACGAAGGAGGAAAATACGTATTTTTGATTTGACGGGAGAACTGCCCCTTTAAGATGCTTATACTAAAAAAAGATAGACATATATACAGTAGGATTTTATGAGGAATGGCAGAGGGGTTTAGTATAATGTGAGATAGCGTTTAACAGCGTTCTATGGTGCAATTTATCCCCAGTTGAAAGTCCACAATCCAGTCAATACCCACCTCTTTTTAGTGGACGAACACGGCTTCATCTGATCTCTGGATTGCGCCACACTGGAGCAAGCTAATCTGCGGATCACATCACTCTCTACATAGGCTGGCAACCTATCCACATTTACATCTCCATTTCCTACCAGCCATGCAAGCCCCTACAATGATGAATAAAAAGGGGGGGGGGGGGGGGGAACATGCCTCTAAAAAAAACCACAAACCCAGGATGGGCTAAATTACCAGAGTGCAACAGGGGGAGAAGCTTCATCGTTTGTGTTTCACGGCGCGGTTGCTGCCATTCCTCGCCGCTTGACTGGGCAGATTATGCTCAGGTATCAGCCGCAGCGAAGAAAGCGGATTACTTGTGTCCAAATAGAGTTGTCAGTTTGGAAACTCAAGATGCAATCATTTCCATGGGAAGGGGTAATTATAGGGGATCAAGCCGACGTTACTGTCAGACGCATGGCGCGGGATGAGACAATCACTCACTAATGAAGGATTTTACATGTGTGAGGTGAACAAGGTACTCCTTCTCAACTCTGTCTGTTTCTCACTGTGCCCTTCTCTAGTATGTTGTTTCATGTAGGTTTATAATACTGCAGCCTTTTTGACCCGCTGATGAATAGTGAGAGGGAATGCTTTGACTGCATGTAAGTGCTGTGGAAAGAGGTCAAGAGGGCATTCACAGAGGTGAGCTGCTGACACTCTGAAGTCGGACTCCGCTGAAAAAAAGGCCCCAGAATAGATGAAGCACCGGGTCGAACACTGTCCACCTGGCGACAAGGACAGCAAGTGCAAACCAAATTCTTCCAATGATGTTTATGTTTGCTGAGAAGATATCTTCTATAATGATCCCACGCTGACATTTGGGCACTAACAACAACAAATCAATTTATCAACCAAGCAAAGTGGCCAGTGTTTAAAATTGTGCCTAAAATTGCTTTTTTTGAATTATAATGACTTTATCAGCAGTATCATCCCAAATTTACCTAATATTTACTACAGACACATGGAAAACCTAAAAAAAGTGGCAGAAGAATCATACCAACATAATCATTTTAACAGATATTTGATATAATATCATTTGAATTATTGCACTGATAACAGCTTACGATCAATAAACAATGTATTCTATGAAATTATCCAGCTTTTGTAAAAATAAATAAATAAATATGGCTTATTAACAGTAGACATTTCAACAGATTAGTTCAGACATTCAGACAGATCATTTACATAATTCTGTTCAGTAAGACATCTGATAATAAACTGTAGCACGAGGCATCGTGACAAAATGTAACTTCCTTGAGAAAGATAATTGATTGTTGAGATCGTCAGACTCTGACGCTTTGGGTTGGAAGCTTTGGTCAGCGCCAACCCATAGCGTCCATATTTTGTGACCTGGAGATGAGACACAACAATCAGCCGTCTTCCTCGAGGATGTTGCATTTTGTTGCTTCAAAAAAAACACCACAACGAAATAAGTCAGGAGCTGCTATTCTGTTGTGAACTTGCTGGAAGAAGGACACCTGAAAAGATCTGGTTCTGAAAACTGCAGTGCACCCTGGGGATATTTTGGGACAGCGGAGTGCTAGTGTTAGCTCAGTCAGGTCGGTCAAGTCTTTTAACAGGATATCACAGCTAGTTAATAGCCAGTTTATATCACTATTACTACTAAAGAGGTGCTACAATAAACAGAAATATTCTTCGAATTTGCTGACTTTCTGGAGACGTGCAGTGGATTTTTTCCCTCCTGCTTTCTTACTACATGTTCCATCAGACAGATGATCATCATCTGTCATTACAAATTATGGGATAGCTGCCAGCTTTTGTCTCTGCGCCTGACCTTTATACCCTTTGGCCTCAACCTTGACCCCGGCTGAGCCACCGCCTTCATAAAAATGCAGCACGGACGCCGCCATCACACTGCCTCGACACAGATTCCTCCTTCGCAACACACACACACACACATGCAGTCACACACAATGTCTGAGTCTGTTTTATTATGACGAGCTTGTGCATTGTACATCTCACCAATACCCAATCACTCATTTTCCCACTAAATACCTCCCTCTCCCGATGGCTTCACCCGGTGCTCGGTCGAAAAGGTCACACAATTAAATGGCTAAGGCCTTCTGTTCATGTCATAGAATGGTGATGTATCACTCCAGGCTGGCTGTACGTGTACCTGACACACTGTGAGCATGAATATGATTTCAGAGATCATTAAAAATTTAACAGCGTGACCTAATTACCCGAGCTCCCTATTCAGATTCCGAGCAGTAAGTGAGATGGAGAGAGAGAGAAAAGGAGGAGGAGGAGGAGGAGGATCTGTGTATGGCAGGCTAAGCCTCATCTGGAATCAATTATAATTACTTTATGTTGCTGCTTTGTCAATCAATATGGAACGAGCTGTAATGGATCGCTCAGGTGTCACATACTGTACTTAGAGCGATGGAGTTCTGTTGTTTGTGTGTTTGCATGTGCGACGGAGGTCTCCGAAGGAATAATTAGCAGGTTACTTCGGTGTGGTATATTTAAGTGGATAAGGTTTGTGAGCGCTATCATTTATCTTCAAGTGGCTGGATTTTAGATTTGAGAGTGGCTCTAGTGTGGCCCATAAAGGCATTGAGGAAGACAGAGAGCGCAGTGCATGCATATATAATGATGGCTGATCTATCTGGAAGTATAGACAACATAGAGTGAGGAAAAAAAGGACTGTATTGTTTTCATTCAAATTAACTTCCTCTCAGGGTGCACGGCTTTTTTTCCCACTTCCCTTTTTACCATATCGATCGCTCAGTTCGGAGTCACAAACAAGGCAGATTACCATTATCTGCCGTTACAAAGCGTTTCAGGAATCTGTGACTGAAGTCGTAAAAATCTGGGGCTTTTCATGTCTCTCTGCATCGATTTAACGCTTGTGAGAATGAATTGCAGATCAATTGGCTTACCTCTGGGCAGACTTAATGAGCAAAGCACAACACCGGGGCCCTCTTGTTGTCTGCAGTAGTTTTCAATAGGAGGAGAATGATGAAGAATAATTTCCAGTTTCCCTCCCCTTCCAACACTTTTGAGTAGAGCTCAGGGCAGAGATCGTCCCGTAACCAAACATGAATTAAAGATAGAATATGTAACTCTTCCGCACTGAAATATCTAAAAACGACTAGACTTTGTTCCATATTATGTTGAGCTGTGTACTTAGATTACCCCAGATGTTTCCAACAATGCTCAAACCTGGGAGATTTATTATGCTTTTTCGTTTTTTTTCCCTTTCCTTCAGTGTTTTACACAGGTTCTTGTGCATGTAAAAGATCTTGAAAGTTAAAAAGGTCAAAGTCTGCAGGAACACAAGCTCCTCTCACAGAAAACACTACTCCTGAAACGCCTCGTCTGTAGTCCCACCTTTAAGTCTGTGTCTTTGTGACATAACGCTACGTCACAGAGTCACACATTTGCGCAATTTAAGCCTAGAGCGGCTCGTTTGGCACGTAAGAATTATTTTAGCAAAGCTGCTCTGCTGTTTTTAGTGGTGCTAGCTCAGGCATGTGTGAGCCGACCAATCAGAGCAGACTGGGTTTTAGTAGGGGGGGCCTTAAAGAGACTGCTAGCTAAAACAGAAGGAGAATACAGTGCTGCAACACTGGACAGTATGAGAAAACTGATGCGTTTTTTTCCAGCATGGAGTTATGTAAATCTATTCTAATTGTTACCCAAAATAAAATTATGAGCATATGTCTCCTTTAATACAGAACCTCGCCTGCTAACATTTCTGTCCGAGCAGTGTCAGATAGATTTTCATCAGCGATAGTGGTTGTTTAACAATGACAACATTTTCCTATGATCCAATGCTACCTCACGGCATCGTCAAATCTTTGTTTCCATTTTTTGATAGAGAAACCCCAAGAAGTAGAAGTCACATACTGTACCTTTAAGGGCATTTCAACTTTTTTCTCGCATTTGCACGACAACAGAGCGTCACAGTGATATTTTGTCCAACTGCTAGTGTGACTAATGACCCTCTGAGTAATCTCGTACCCAATAAGCATACCTCATTGCTCACTTTGCAAAGCCGTCTTAAAAACCTTTTTTGGCATTTGAATGGTACAACTCTTGCATGGCACCTTATCTCTGAAATATCAATGCAGTAATTACACTACAGGGATATAATGTCATGGTGGAGCCTTGTGATGCCGACCAACACTCCATTACCCTTTTTGTTTATCCTATTGCATCACTCCCATGTCATTGCCAAGTTGTTGCCACTGCCACATTGACTTGAATTTCCACTCTAATCTCACTCTGTCCCTGGCCTGAGCTTCGCTGTTTGACTGCTGTGTTTGAATCACTTTCACTCGGGCGACATACTATAAACATTTTCCCTCTACCCACCTGGGATCAATAAAGGCTGTTGCCATGTGGTAATCAGATGGCACAGCGAATCTTCTAATCACCGTCTAATACCCAGCGAGGAGTTTGGGAGTGTGCAGCTGATGGTTCCAGGCAGCTCCTGACTCCCCCCCCTCCTGTCTTGCCAGAGTCTCTGTTTACATCCACGGGACCCGACTGCAGGACGCAGCCTCCGCGTGGCCTCCACCACTGCCTCGCTGGCCTCGAGTGATTCCGTAGGTTCACCCAAGAGTCACAGAAGGCTGATGGGAGGCTTTGAATTTCTGTCAGATCGCTGTTTAGTTTGTAGGGAATGGGAAGGCAGCGCCTCAGCGTGGCCTGAAATAAAGGAATGCTTTGGAAGGGAGAAAAAGTAGGGGAAAAAAACTGATAAGGAAATATGAGACTAGACAGACAAAGAGAAGAGGAGAGGAGGTTAAATAGGTGGTCAGAAAGAAACAGGACAGCATATTATTCATATGGATGAGTGTAGTGTACTGCACTTAAGTAAAATTTTGAGGTACTTGTTCTGTTCTGCTATGCTATGCTTCCACTGCTCTACCTTTTGGAGGCAAATATTGTACTTTCTACTCCACTACTACTTGGAGATTGCTAGTCCTAACCTGAAACCCTAACCCTAAATCTAACCAAAGAAGTAAATTAAGGAGGTTCTTGCGCATGTCAAAGATCTTGAAAATCACAAAGGCCAAAGTCCACACCAAGAAAACACTGCTCCTGAAACGCCTCATCAGTGGCCCTGCCTTTAATCCCATTGACATTGTGACATATCACTACGTCACGGAGTCACACATTTGCATAATCTATGTCTAGCGGCTAGTTTGGCACGTAAGAGTTAATTTAGCACAGCTGCTCTGTTGTTGTCAGAAGTGCTGATTCAGGCATGTGTGAGCTGACCAATCGGAGCAGACTGAGTATTTGGGAGGGTGGGCCTTAAAGAGACAGGAGCTAAAACAGAGGGGAATACAGTGCTGCAGCACTGGACAGTACAAGGAAACGTGTTTTTTGAGCACAAAAGCATGTAAACCATCTCTAGTAGTAACCCAAAATAAATTATGAAAATGTGCATAATATGTCTCCTTTAAAATAATCAAATTTATCTGCAATCATATTAAAAATAAACCACTGATTTCTAAAATCACTACAATTCCAAATATTGGATCATGATTATCGGCCAGGCTGATTATCAGTCTACCCATAGTCTATACATAAATGTAAATATTTGTATAACTTACTTGTACTTTTGATACTTAAGTACATGTAATAGTAGTATTCACATGAATGTTTTTTTAAATTTTTTATTGCAAATTCACGGAACACATTACAATACACATACCTTCACCCTTTTCTACCCTCCCCTTCCCTTCCTCCATCTCGGTTTAGACTTACATTACTATGACAAATGTCTTGTTCTATGTCTTAAGTAGGTCTGTTATTTCAGAGGCAGCCTCCTTCCAACTTCCAAACGAGATGGCCTTGGCTTTGTTTACCTGGTTTGTGGATGGTTCAAAAATGACTGGATCTTGAAACGATTTAATCAATCTCTACTATAAAGTTTGTGTGGTGGTAGCCAGCGTTGCACTTCAAGCTTTTAGGCTGCTGTTAAGCCAACGAGCCATTAGTTGTGTTGTTTCTCAGTAAATCGTGAATCATCACTGAGTAACAGAGGAATTGGTTGTAGAGGTACAGGCTTGCCAGTTATATCAGAGTTACTGCCACTCATAAACCTCTTGGCAGTCCCACACAATGCGTTTAAATGTTCTAGATATATTGAGGTTGCACAAGTCAGAGTTAGGACACGCTTTCTGTTTCATATGGACTCGACAAGTTTTACTTTAAAGGTACAATGTGTACACATTTTCAGTTTAAAACATTCAACATTTGACATCATGTCAATAACTTTTGTGTATTGTGCTGCAGAGATATCTACTGAAGTTAGCATGCTAACCAGCTGGCCCGAAAAACTTCTTTCTCCCAGCGGTCCAGAGCTCCTGTGCTAGTGATGTAAACTCTAACACTGACCTGGTAGTCTGGCTAGCTGCAGGGCTAACTAAGCTAACAAGCTATCAATAGCTACAGTCATGGATGTATAAACAAAATACAGTTAGCAGCTGTTAGCAGTTACTCTGGTGATATGCTGCCCTTTTTTGTTGGGAGCGTGAATTCAATAGTTGGTCGATTCTTACATATCGCACCTTTAATGCAAAATCTTTACTTTTACTGAAGTATGACTTTTGGGTACTTTTTACAACAATAATAATTTAGTAACTAGCTTGAGTGGTATCAGTGCTATTTCTACATTTGTAATAGAGTTACGTCCTTTTCTTCTATTCTTTCATCTAAGCCCTCCATTTTTTCCTGTCCTCTGACTCGCCCCCCTCCATCCCGTCTCGCCTCAACCACCACGCGGCATTCACAAAGTTTCAAGCCGCCATACTGTGTCTTAGATGAAGCTCGCGGGAGTTCAAGAGGCCTGCTTTGTGACCGCCGTCTTCCGGTGGACCTGGACCTGGAGTTGACTTCAGCGAGATGAGAGGTATAATGTAAAAAGGGCCTCGCAGCAGGAGCGCACAGTCAAGGGAACCTGTGAGCAGCGTCATGTTGAGCAAGAATATTCAGAGCTCCTGTAATTGCCCCACAATGTTTTAGAATGCGTGGTGAACATGTTTCCCTATTGTTCATCCAGATGTTATTATACCAGAGGGTGAAAAAAAAGTCCTGCTTATTGTATGAATCCGCGACTGTTGAAAGGCACACTGTTCTGAATATGCAGGAAGCACGTCAACAACTCTGCCATACCCTACCATTACCCTCGCCTTCTCCTGCTCTTATCCTTCTATTTTTTTCTCTAAAGAAGAAAATGGAGCGGGGCATTGGATGGATTGCAATCATTGGGGTCTCATTGTATGCAGTAATATACACTATTAAGTGGCAGCATATAGAAACAAACCTTTGATTAAATGAATTTGAATCACAAAGAAACAGCAAGACCCCTCCTCAAGCCTTCAGTTAATAAGGATTGCTTTTTCACTCTGTACCTGCGCATGCTGACTTTTGACACCCATGGTTTTTCAAGAGGGGTAGTTCTGAGGACTCTTATATGACGGCAACCCCAGATTAAATCAAGTCGGCTATAATAAAGTATAATGTTATATTCATTTTGTCATCATTACTGATTCCAGTGTACTAAAAGGCTTGTGGATTATAATGAATTCCAAATAAGTTCAATGTGCTAATGGGGAAAGATGGAGAGCAGTGTGGATTACTAATATTAGTTAGGGCTCCATGTTTCATTAGACTGTATTAAGACGGAGAATATTCAAATAGGATTTTTACTACTGTATGTCAAGTTGTTCTTTGATTGTCAGACAGTCCTCCCCTCATTATTCATCGTCAATGAGATCTCGAAACAGTGTTTAATGAAAAACTTAGCAGATTTGTTCCGTATGTATTTATTTATGTTATCCTGCCTCGCAGACCGCAGCTTGTAAGGATAGGAGAGTATTAGCATACATTGCTTGGAAAGTAAAAAAAGAGATATGATTAAAATAAAGACAAAATAAGATAAATAACAATGGCAGACTGCTTAAGAAACCCAGTCATTCTATACATAGAATTCAAGAGCTGTATTTATCCGAGAAAGGCGTGCAAATCTATGTAAGTATCTCCACTGTTTGCATAATAGATTAGAAATTAGCATTTTTGTTCATTTTCCATGTATGCACAGTGCCTGGAAGAATAACACTCCATGCATATCAGATCAGCCTGCCTACAATTTTGCGCAGTATATTATTTGACAATCTAAAATGTGTAATTTGCATGAAATTGCTTAATTAAAACACAGTCACTGGGGGTATTAATTTCTTTGTCTGACAGTGGAGTGTAGTGAGGGGAGAGCAGGGGAGATGTAAAACGCTGTCAGATAGCGCTGTCACAGAGGCAGAAAGGAAATTCTGCCACATTTCTCCCCCCCCACCACCACACACACACACACCCCCTCCTCTCCTCTCCTCTCCAAACGGCGCAGAGCGATGGAGAGGATAACGCCTGCCCAGCTAATTTGGGTTATGGTGGTAAACGGGGGCCACTGCACTAGAAAGATACCAAAGGGAGGGAGGGAGGGAGATGAGGAAAAGGGGGGGTGAATCACTGGAAGAGATAGGAAGAGAGGGACTAGCACAGCTGCCTTTGTGCCATGGTATCATTGTTGTCCTCGGGGTGGAACTATGCCAGGCAATTGACAGTGATACAATGATGTCAGATACTATGGTGTATCAGTATTAGGCTGCTGGATGTGTGTCAGAAACATCCTCTTAGTTTGCTTGTGCTTCTTAAAAAAAAAAAAAAGGTAAAGACTTTGACAGCTCCTTTTACTAATACAAATCTGCAAGTTTGAATATCACACAAGGAAGGCCAAAGACGCGAATCCCGCAGTCATATCTCCCTCGCCATGGGTCTGTTGTTTAATCTCCGAGCGTTAAAATCTCTCCTTTGTGCCTCCGCCTCTGTCACAGAAATATAACACCTCCTGGTATGGTTTTGTTTCACAGATGCAATCAATTGTAGCGACCACAATGTGAGCAGCGGATCGAAAACAGCCACTCATTAATTGTTGCCCACCCCTCGGTGCCGCGCCGCGCTGTGCCATTATGAATGCGGGGATTGCGAGCGGAAAAGGGCAGAGAGGTAGGCGAAGGATGAACCAAAGAGATTCAGAAAAATACACAGGGAGGAGGAACTCTTTGGAGCATGACAAAGAGTGAGATTAAAGCTCCTTTTCCATTTCCAGTTGGCCCCGTGTCTGTGCGCGCGCAGCCTGCACATCTGTACCCTTTTGTCTTAAATATCAAAGGCAGCAAAGGCACGTTAACATTTCAGTAATTCCAAAGATACATGAGGAGGACATGGGAGGGTGAATGGTGCAACGAAGAAGTTATCAAACTGAGAGGGAGAGAGAGGGAGAGTGTGGAGGGAGGGGGGGGTTTCTTCTTCTTCCCTCACATCCGTGCTCACTTCTCAGAAAGCTATTTGCCAGCCCTTGTACTGTACCATTGAGGGATGGCGCTGTGCAGCGTCAAATTAAAAGCTTTTAACGGCGAGAATACGGAAAGATATAAAAGGGAGAGAACCCTTAAGAGGGGAGCGGGAGGAGAGAGCAACAAATCTACCAGGAGAGAGGGAAATGCATACGTTGGGTAACCAGAATCGAGGCAGACAGGCAGGCGGGCGGGCAGGTTCAGTAAGGGGTCCTTGTCACCGGTGTCAGCAGTGTGAGGTTGAGACAGAGACAGCGAGCACTGAGGGCAGGCTAACGCTGACAGGACCTCCACTGCAGCCTTGACGGCCAGCTTCACTGGGACCTTAATTGGTCCTTTGATGTCGCTGGAAAAAGGTGGTGAAGGCGATGAAAATGGAATCTGTCCCTCTTTGCTGCCATGCCATTATATCACTATGCACTCTGTGTTTATTTATGATTCACAACCTTTTTTTCCCCCCCCTCTCTCTGGCCTATTTTGCTCTTACTCTATAGCTCTTATTTTCTCTCTGTGTTTCGCTGTCTTTTATCCGGCGTGCCGTCCTGCTGTGAGTTTGTATCACCGCTCTACTTCAAAGTTCCCTCGTTCTCCTTCTCCAAAGCTGTCACCGACTTCGGTGGCTAAAATGACAACAAACGAGTGGTCATCGTGACTTTCTGTGTATTTATGCCCTCGTTCTGTCTGCCATTTTGGTAATTTATGTGCGTTCTCATCAAGGCCACGTAAAGGGTGTGCAGTGTTAACAAGCAAGGGTTTGTGTGTGTGTGTGTGTGTGTGTGTGGATGTGTGTGTGCGTCAAAACCCCTGCTGCCTTTGCTGATCAAATGGTGCAACAAGGGTAAGTCCTGCTAATGTGGGGAGCTGTTTAGAGCCGGGGCCTCCTTTTGAAATGATGATGATAATGGATTCAGTCCTCTCATTAAAGTAGTCCGAGAGCTCATTAGGCACCAACAAACAAGCCGGCGTTGTCGGCAGAGGAAATGCCAAGTACCCCCATCTGCCTCTGTCTCCCCCATTTCATCCAAGGATGTGACCGTGTTACTGTCATTTACCTCCAACCCTCCCATTCCTCTCCACAGGCACAAACACACACCAGGGGGCACACACACACACACACACACGCACACACACACACAGTGGCAGTTATTTTCCCGTTCTCAGCCACATCTACAGTACCAACCTCCCATCCTCCCCGACCCGACTTCAAAGTCGCCGAGCCTCCGCGCACTCGGCTGGGACTCCCTGAGAGACTCTCTCTGGGCTCTGGGGTCACGGGATCAAGAGGACTGAAATTGATCTTTTCTCTTTGGTCCCGCTCAGCCCTCTTTAGCCTCTTGTCATCATGCTCGGCTCCCCAAAGAAGGTCGGTATGGCGGCACCTGCAGAAGAAAAAAAAAAAAAGTGTCATTCCTGTCTCCCTGTCTCCCCAGATGAAAATGTCTCCCTCTTGTTCGTGACACGCTGACAGATAAAGAGCATAGTAGTGTGATTATGGAGTTGACTGTCCTCTCCTCAGTATTTCACCGTGGTCACTTGTCGTTGTGTAGCATCAGCTCTTCCGGGGACAAATGGAGAGGGGAAGAGATAAGCCTCCATTGAGGGGAATAGTGTGAATTAAGTCCTGACACATTTGTTCTTATTGGCACATTCAGTCAGTATTGGCTCTTGCATATGTGTGACAGCTCTGATGGCTGAAGGTGCTGTGTCCTTCATTTTAGCCTTGCCTTTTCTCCTTATCACAGCTCACACAGCTCTGGCGCCTGAGTGAGATCGAACCGCACAGATTGGCGGCTGAAAAGATGATCTTTTCTAACCAGGAACCCTTGTGCTCAACAGGTTGCCCGGCAGGAGGACAAGTGAATTTAAATCTTTGTAAAATGTTGACCCATTCCACTGACCATGAGTCATTGAAATCTGTACATTTCATTGTTATACACTGCGCTATGTTCTGTACTCGCTTACTTTCAATGGATCTAAAATTAGTTCGTCTCAAGTCACAATGTAAATACCGACGCTCATCGCAAATGCACCCATCGAGGAACCCGCTCCTATCTGCGGAAACCGGAGATACGGACTGACAGTAGCGGGTTTTTAATGTCTCCTTCAATTAACCGTCTCTCGGAGTCCAACCGAGTCATCTGCAGTGTGTCAGAAGAGACATACTGCAGATGACAAAGTCTTATCTGCGCACCATTCCCTCTCCATCAGGGAAGGAAGTGATAGCTCCCTGTCAGGGAGGAGGAGAGATCAGAGAGTACGAGCTCCCAGAGAGCGGAACTCACAAGGGTCCATTCCAGCCTCAAGGACTCCTGTTATCGAACATAATGATACGCACCGAAATTATCAATCAATACTTGCCATTCTCGAGTCGAAATGCATCGTAAACTTTTATTTCTCTTCCATTTCTGACATATTTTCATCAAGTATTCATTCATTTAAAAAAAGTTAAATAGAGTGTCTATGATAGAGGACTGTGTTTCCTTCTCTTTCTTTTTACATTATAATTATGGGCTTGAAGGATATCAATTAAATGTGTCCAATTACAGAATGCTTCAAAACTAGAATATAAAGTTGCGCCTCCTTTTTTGATCTATTTACTCGCAGCCGAGGCAACAGAGGGAGAGAGGGAGTAAGAAGTTTCAAAAACAGCCTCTGTTCCACATGAAAGGGGCATTTGATCATATTTTTTTATTTTTGTCTTAAAGAGAAAAGCTTGCCAATGAGGAGTCATTCCCCATTAAAGTCAAGCAAAATTATCAGGCCTGCATTAAGGAGCTTTAGAAAAAAACTAGATATGTATCATGCATGTGGATATGCATAAACATGATGGAGGAGCTTAAGTAGAAAATGAGATCTGATGCCGTCGTGAAGAAGAGAAAACCGGCGTGCTCGGAATGCATTTAAATTTAAATATTCATGTCATTATAATTCTGAGGAATGTGGAGCGACCGTATGATATTTTATTGAGGAGGTTTTAAAAAATGAATGCTGTCCCTACTCCTTAATAAAAATCCCCGGCTTTCACTCGGAGTAGTCGGTCACAGGCTGCTGTGGTCTTTGGCTTAGGTGAGCAGACAGGAAGACAGGTTGACGGACGGAACGGCGGAGGGACGGATTGACGGACTGGACTGCAACTACAGTGTGACTTCCTGCTAACACAGAATAAAGGCTGTATCCCACAGAGCTAGCTGCTGGAAACCTATAATGTACATTCATACAGTAGTCTGTCAGGACCTCAGCGGGTGAATGAGGAAATGCAAATCACCTTTTTATGCTTCCTGTTTTACCTCCGCATTCACATCTGCAGTCAGTAAGTCGAGGTACCAATGTGAGATACATTACCTGCCAAAGGATAATACATCTCTAGGTATAAGAGAGGGAAAAGGCCATCTACATTACCCCCCTCTGCTCTGTTCTTGCTCATTCTTTCAAAAATGACGTCCCTTTCTTTTATTGTGAAATTACATCTTTTAGTCACATCTCTCGGTTGTTTCTGTTTGTGTCTATACATGCTTGTTGTAAACTGTAAGCAACTCTGTGTCAACTTCAAATATAAAATCATCTGCTCGAGAAGCTGATCCATCACAACGTGCAGTAAAGTCCTGGTCTTCCATTTCAAACATCTTTGACCTGAAGAGGGTGTCCTGTCCACAACCTTCCTATCAAAATCTCCCTTCAGCAAAGAATAGATCGAGGCGGAGAGGAGGGAGGAGATGGAGAGATGGAATGAAAGGAGTGAAATGAGTCACTCAGTAATTATGCTGTTTGACTGACTACACCAGAAAAGGTAGTGAACCTCGAGAACTCTTTGTGGAAGGACGGCGTCAAACAGGGGGAGGTGAGATTGTTGGTGGTGGTAGCGTTGGTGGTACTCGGGGTGGGGGGGCGACTGTCCCGCGTTCCTCCCCATGTTAATTATCTTTTGTTTGCCCTTGATAATCCAGAGGCCCGGTGTGCCGCCCGTAATGAAAACCCTGAATCACAAGGTCTACATTTAAAGAAGAGAAAGGGGGGGGCAAAACAATGCCGTTGTCATTACCACATCATCAGTGCGTGATCAATAATGAATGAAACGCACATTAAGCAGGGAGAGGCAGGAGTTTATGAAAATGACTTGTGTGAATAGATTAAATTACAACTATTATTACTTCGCTTTTGATGTAGTGCGTCAAAGTAATTACAAAAAAGAGAGAGGGGAAGGAGAGGAGATGAGGGAAAAGCAGGGAGTCTTTCCTTCTAGAGTTATAAAATCGAATTTATGTTACTGGGAAAAATCGTGTCTCAAGTCGACAGTGCTTAATGTATTACTCCAAATAACATTTCCTTTAAAATCATCCCTTTCACATTTCTGAATAAAGATCATTAGAGTTTGAATAAAGCATTCACATCTACATGATGAAATGGGAATATAAACCTCCTTTGTGTGTGCTTGCTTGCATGTGTTCGGCATTGAGTAAAAATTCCGTGTGATAACCTAGCCATTAGTAGTCCGACTCACATTTCCACTCTTCTTTGTCCCTGGCGTGGCTTTACGATCGCCATAAATCTACCGGGCAAAGTTATCAAGTCGCAGTGTTCAAACCTGCCGGTCCATTAGTTTACAACTCCACCCCGGCTTTTTGGCCCAGAAAATACACAAGGAATGGCATTGGTTATGGATTACGCCCTCATAAATCATCGCCCTCCTTCATCTTCCTCCGTTAGAAGCGTGTCATGGTGAATAAGCCAAACAAGATGGCCTCCTAAGAGCTGCGTCGGCGTCAACATGGTGTTTGTGATAGTGGTAGTCAAAGGCTTTGTCAGGGGATTAGGGTGTTGAAGGGAGGGCGGCGGTTGGAGCAGCTAATTATCTATATGTTAATGGGACGTCACCACATTCTTTATTCTGCACGGTGTCTCAACCCAGCGCGTGTGTGTGTGTGTGTGTGTGTGTGTTTCCTTGCATGTTTATGTGATCAAGGAAGGGAAGGAGTTTTTTGAAAATGACATGTACGGCGCTGATTCTCATTTGTTCAGGGGAAGTTTTCAAACTGTGGAAACGATGTTATTACACTTTGCCACAATCACGCCTGCGTAATGTGCTATTTGCCATGCCAGGCCCGGATTTCGCAGATGGAAATTAGGGGAGAAAATTGCCACTAACTACTCAATTACAGCGCTTGATGGTTAGGCTGACCCCGGTTGGCAGCAATGGCAACACGGAGCCAATCACCTTCCCCAGATGGCATTAAATTAGAATAGGGAAAGAGGACAATTGCACATATTCATCGGAGAAAGACATTTGAATTACCTCAGATGCTTTGGCTTCATATTGAACAATTAAGTGCAGCGATGGGATTTTATGGGATGGTTTGGAGGCAAGGCGCTATGTTAGCATGATGGAGGCATTGTAAAAGGGCTCTGTCCTTGGATTTTCAATCTGACAATTAAAGGGAACGTCACTAATTTGAAAATTGCGAGAGTGACTATATTGTCCATTAATCCTGTGGCAATTAAGGGAGCGTTTAGTCGTCGACCTGGTACAAAATGTTTGGTATGTGATATTTATTAAGCTTTACATCACTTATTCAAGTGTGATGGATTAGGCTGAAAGCATGCCTCTGTCTTTGCTTTTCTTGGAGAAGGTAATTTGATTTGATTTCATTCCAAAGTTATGTTTTGAGTCGGTCTTCCAGCGCTGGCTCCGGTCTCGCTATTCAGAGAGCGCCTCCGCAACATATTTTTGCTTTTTCTCGCTCTGCTATTTTCCTCAATGTGTTTATGCTGTACTTGCAAGGAATAAATTGGGGTATCGCGCTGTGATCGGTGTAATATTTCACATTTAAGTTGATGTTTGTGCTGCGTGTGATGTGTTTACCCAGCTGGGAAAGATGATCTCTTTACGGCACTGGAAAAGCGTAATGCAATTACCTGATTCATTTTCCAGAGATCCCTCCCTTAGTTACAGAGAGGGCAGACATTTAAAACCACAGTCTATAATCGTTTTTTTTTCCTGGACAAGGAAGTTTTTGTCCTTTTCCACCAAAGCAGACAATATCAGAACTTGAGAAGCACCTTTGTTTGGAGTTTCATCTCTAAAACCGTTAAACTGAGCGTAGAAACCGTGGCGGCGCTCTTTCATAAACAACACACCCCGGCCTTCATGTTTGAGCTCGCTTTACACCAGAGCCAATATAACCAGAGCCAGCAGGCCGCCGCGGTTTCACCTGACAACTGAGAGTCGGAGGATCCCTCCTCATGTGATGTTTTTCTCCGACAGAATCTGCAGCATCTGCAGGCCTGTAATCAGTGTAAACCACAGTTTAGCTAAGATGTGTTTTGCCCTGCCAAGAGTCCGCGTGTGTTTACACTGCGGTGGCAGACAAAGCTTTGACTAAATGTAGTCAGAAGCAGCATTTTGGCAGCCACTGAAACCACTGGCGGGCTCCGCGCTCATTTATCTCGTCTTTATCGCTAAATCAATGGCAGCGCTCATAAGGGAAGGAGGAGATTAATTGTTTTAGGGATAACTCAGCTCATTTCTCAAGGCTTTTTATGTTGATGTGTAATGTGGGAGTGATGGGCGATCATTTGCTTTTATCTTTAACCTGTGGAACAACACTGGAGTCGGTTAAGACATTGTGTGTGTTGTGCATAGTCTTTCATGGAGGCGGCGGAGATGCTTATAGAATTCTAATACGGGAGCTTATTCCAACAAACTCCGGGCAAAAACGGCTGCAGCAGCAATAGCAGCAGATTTAGCCAATGAGGGCACTTTTGGCGTGAAAGTTAACAACCCCCTTTCAAACACACACACACACAAATGCACACACAGGTTTCTTCCCAACCGAATCAGTAATAACACTGATTCAGTGGCTTTTTTTCACCGCTTTGCCTTTTTATCTCGGCCAGGCTGTTTGCCTATGCATCGTCACTGGAGGGGCAAAACACACGGCCGTCCTTCTTCCATATTCAGTAGGTGTAAGACATCAAAACATTTTCATCATTAAAATGCTTACCATTTGTGGCCTTTGTAGCACAAGAATATACAGTAGATTTAAATCTCCCCCATCCTCCCGGAGAGCAAAACAAAGAGTGCTATTAGTTCTTTATAGTAACGGAATGGCATCCCAAGGTTCTGCGCGGGGACCTACCTTTTGGGATCAATTATGTGGCCACGGGCTCTTTTTAAAAGAGCCGCACCTGATTAAAACTCTGCCGGTTTCCCAAGGTCCCTTTGTGTGGAGTGCCGAGGCCCTCGCCACGGCTATTTATTAGCATATTGTCTTTTAAAGGTCATTGTCTGTTTTGCACGGCCCCACTCTATCTAGAGTAGGTCGCCGTCAGATTCACTTGCTATTGTTGCCGATGTAGCGGGGCGGGGGGGGGGAGCATCCAGAAAAGTTGTGTGCTTTTCACCCCCCCTGCGGACTGCGAAAAGGAGTTGACTGTGTTGATACAGTGGCTCCATTGTGGAGGATCATGCGATGCTGTCACAGCCGATGGGGTTTTTCTTTAGCTTTTTCTTCCATTTTAGCCCCCCACCAGCCTGGCGTGAGCTGTTATCTCCGTCTAGATCAGTTGTCTCCGAAGTGCCTCGACAAAAGAAGGGAGCTTGTTGAACATCTGCACACATCAAAGAGCGGCAGAAGGAAACTCAAGGCTCGGCCAGCGCGGCACACCGGGGCAGACGATGGAGCGTTGAGGGCTTTTCTGCGGATGAAGCCATTGGAAATGGCGGTAATAGAGAGGAGCACAGAGGGAAAGAGGGAAGAGAGAGGCCCTCGGTGGGATGGAAAGCAGAAGAGACCTGCCTGTTGGCTTCAGATGTGGTAAATGCTGGCTCCCTGTAGACTCCATTAGAGCTTCATCTGGCTCCCACGTCAAGGGGGGGAGGAGTGAGGAAAGGAGAGAAGAGTGGAGAAAAAGGAAGGAGTAGCAGGTGTAAGGATGGGAAATAAGAGAGAGGGAGGATGGAAGGATGAGAAGAGAAGAAAGAGGAGGCAGAGGAGGAAAACTGGTCGGCGTCCGGGGCTGATTGTACTCACTTTTAAACCTCTGTACATCCGAATAAATGCACGAATGTCAAGTTGCATGTGGTCAGATTCCCTGGCCATGAATTTCTTTCTCCAAATTCGTAAATTACAGCTGTAATCTCCTTCCTTCATGTGCATAATCACCTATTTACGCTACTCATGTAAACAGCGTATCTAAGTCTTCAAAAGGACAACGGTCAAGCAGAAGACGTGTGTGTGCAGCTACTAAAGCTGAAAGTATTGTTAAACTTTGGCAGAACGCTGTAGCTTCTTGGCCTGGAAGCACCGTGACCTAAAGGCTCACTAAAATGTAACACTACTTACAAGCAAGTACATTTATAGTGCACTCTGTTCCCTACCAGCACATACAGGTTATAGCAACATAAATTATGTTCAGTGTAATTGCTTGCACCGTCCCCAGGGAGTATGAATGCCATGCAGTAAAGCAATGTGGTATGAATTTAATTTTTAAGTAAATCCACATTAGCATTGATGTGTTTTTTTTTGTGTTTTTCATTGGTATTTCGGCCTTTATTGGGCAGTTTGTAGTATAGAGGCAGACAGGAAAGGAAGGGAGAGAGCGATGGGTTTAACGTGCAACAGATGTCACGAGCCGTAATCAAACCGTGGACGTTGGGGCGAAGTCCTTTTAGGCAAGTCTCGCCACTCGTGAGCCACCAGCCAACTTCTTTTACAGCTCAATCCAGAGTGCCATGCTGTGCCGTGACGCGACGCCGTCAGCTCATCCCACCAGAGCACTTGAGCAGCAAGTGAAAGTTTAATATTGTTTAATGTCACATTGGTGTGATATTCTCTTCTCTTCTCTTTTTATTTCAGTTGAAACTGTTGTGAATCTCAGCTGTGCACGCGCGTCAGTGCAACAACGTGATTGGCTGATATGCTTCTCGGTTGGGCTGCTATAAAGCTGACTATTTGCTTTCACGAGAGAAGAGAACAGCGTGTGCTTCATTTTTAAGAAACAAAAGGTGTATAGTATTGTAAGGTTTGTTAGGTCAAACACATGTACGTTGTTAATTTTCTGTAAATCATAGAAACAAACCTGTATCTGAGTATGTGCTATATACTGGGCCACAGAATTTTCACTTTATCAAGAATAATAGATCACACAGTCTTACTTTTATCTACAGTCTTTCCATCTATAGTGTTGAATCAAGAATGCTTCCACATATTACTTCTCAGATGTTCTGGTGTCGTAATCAAATGTTCAGCGCAGCTTTCTGACTCATCCGTTTTGCATTAGAAAGAGAGCGAACAGTGACTAACAGATGGACGGTGCATTTAAGAAGAAGGTCCCCTGCTAGAGTAGACTGGCATGGCATTAAAGTAATTTGTGTGTGTGTTCCTGGTTACACTCTGAGAATGGTGTCTCTTCTAATGGACAGCCACAGTTGTGCTTTTAAAGCCCACCACCTCAGTGACCTTTAGTTAAATCTGGTGCTTCAGAGTCGAGCAGCCCATGCTGCAGGAAGTTTTATGGTTGGTCAGGTCAGGGTGAAAGCAAGTTGTCCTGTGCAACATTTTGTTTCCTGCATGAGACACTTGTCTGTCCACGCCATCCCCAGTTCATCTGCTGCAGTTAGTTAGTACTGACAAGGAACACAGTGCATTTTATTTTTGGGAGAAAGGTAGACGCATTCAGAGAGAAAAATCCTCATGTAAAAGTGTAATGTGTGGAAATTCCCCAAATGCATCTCATCCCACAAAAGAACAGTATTTTTTTTTTTTAGTTGAAGTGTTTTTGTAGTGTGTGAACACTCACAGTCTTCCTGGCATAGTGTAAATGAGTCAAATTGTGGGAAAAAGTGTGGAGGTGCGCACTGACAAGACATCAAGAGACAACCAGGTGCGTCTAGATCTGCTGTTTCTTAAACTCCCCTCTACGAAGGAAAAGTGCCACCACTGACAAATTTAAGGAGAAGCGGGGGAGATGATCTGTGCGTTTTGAGGTCACAGGGGAAGGAGGTTCTCACTGTTTTATAAAGCCCGTTAAAAAGACGACACTCAAGTCTCACCTGCTGAGATGACTTCACTTTTACTTGATGAGGACTGATGGGAGTGTGTGTCTGTACGTATACTACCTGCTGTCTACCAAGATACAAAGATGAGGACATTGTGCTGAGCTTCACTCCTTTCAGGGGCTTTTGGAAGGCTAATGCTTGAGTTTATGGCCAATATAGGAGCATTTGTCAGTAAAGATCCCCAAAAGTATAGTAATGCTATAGAGATATAGTGTGTGTGTGTGTGTGTGTGTGTGTGTGTGTGTGTTTGCAGGGGGGTAAAAGTTGGTGTGAGTGCGCGCATGCATGAACCTCTGAGCCAGACACAGACAGGTAAAGAAATGGCATTAGAGAGTAAGAAAAAGAGAGTCTGTGATGTGTTTGTGTGTGTGTGTGTGTGTGTGTGTGTGTGTGTGTGTGTGTGTGTGTGTGTGTGTGTGTGATGTCTGGGGAGGGCGGCAGGACAGGGATCATGAGTGACTCCAGGCATCCAGCCACATCTGACTTTGATTAATTGGCCTGGCGTTCTTCTGTCTCTCCACTGGGCAACCTGACAGAAAGGTAGACCACAGGACAGCACAACACCACAAGGGATGATCCGTCTCCTCACTTTCTATCCCTCTCTCTCTCTCTCTCTCTCTCTCTCTCTCTCTGTCTTTGCTGGCTGTCAGCAGGTGAAGAAGACACACTCCGCAGAGCTTTGCCAAGTTAGCTCAAATCACTCAGGCGCACCCAAAACGACTTACCGCGGCGGGAGGAGGGGCGCGGGGGACATAATGCAGTTCATTGTTTCCATGAAGAGATTCAGGATGTACACAACGACAAGTCCTGAGGATGTTTAATCTCAGAAGCCGTATTAGTTTGAAGCAGATCTGTTAAACACAGCGTCATTTATGTCAAACATCGCAGGATCGCCTGTACTTCTTTGCACTTCTGTTACAGATGATGAACAGATATGGATTCAGGTAGGTCTACAGTGTTAGCTTACAGGAAAAAAGCTAAAGTAGAATGATGGTGAACCGTAGACAAGACTTGCTTTCCTGTCTTTGATGTATCTTTTAACTTTTGACCCTTTTAAATACGAGCACCTGTTGAAAGAACAACATGTATCTCCTCCACATCCTCAAGTGTTTATCCACCACTATCACTTAATTAGCCATGTTTTCTGACCTCAGGATGGTCTGAAAAGGAGAGATAAACTGCCTCATTTCTATCCGGCAAACATAATTTCACTCATTCAGTTAACATGTGCTCTCTTTGCCGACTGTGTGGGTGAATGTCAGGCAACATTTAATAGATTCTAGTCGAGCAGATGGGAGAATCCAGCAGTGATTACGAAGAGATATCTGCAGCAACTTTAGTTTTAAACGATTTTAATTGACTTGTTTGTGGTCAGGTGAGAGCTGCTTCTGTTGATGTAAGCTGATGTTGCCATACAAGGTCGGGGTTGTCAGAAATTCAGAACCAGTACTGGGTAAAACCAGAAACAATGGTCCAACTGGAAAGAGTGCGTCGGAAAAAGTAATCAGAAAAATGAACTCCCTACTGGATGAATTCAACAATCCCTCAAATCAAAACAACCATTTGGAAAGTCGTTAAAAGTTTTTGCACAATACTTGCCGACTTTGATGTCACATATGCGGAAACATGGCAACGGAGATAAATGTTGATGCCGGTAAGAAACATTTATAATTTGAATGGCAATTTTTTGCTCACGTAACTTGCATTATAGTAAAAAGTGATCTTGATTAGTTATAAAAGTTACCTGATAGCATTAATCCTTGTTTTATGGAAAAGACTGGTGCAGCAACAAGTCTAGGACTAAATCTCCTTATGATACAACACATCTGCTGTGTAGCATGTTATTCCCACATTACAACAGTTCAGTGTGAGCATGTAAGGACTGTAAAAATCAGAACTACTGAATACTACAATATTACATTACATAATGTGTTTTTAATTAGGTAAAATAAAGTATCAAACAAGGACAACATTGTTTAAAGGTAGGTTAAAGGTTAAAGGTGAGTAAGTGTGAATGAACATGTATTTTCAAGCTGCTGCTGCTGCTGCTGCTGCTGCTGGTGAGGCCAATGATGGTGATGTTTTAGTCAAACATGCCATTCTGAAATGTAATTAATCCACATATTGAAAACTGTTCGGTCAAACTCTAAAACACAGAAATTGTCATTCGGAAATTGAAAACCAGCAACAGGTTTGCTGATTAGCCAAAAACCGTCACCGCTAGTTTCCAGTTTATTAGCCTTTCAGCTCCCGACAGGGGCTACATGGTGTTAACATGCAGAAACAAGTGGCATGTATGACTGCCAAGTCTCCCTCCCCTCTCCTCCCCCCCGCTCGCCACCCCTTTCCCCTTTTCCTCCCATCCCTTCTACCATCAGTGTTTAACCCCGCTCAATTTGCCCGTCTGGATGAAACAATACTTGTGATCAGCGCATGTAATGGCACCTTATTAACCCCAATTACCACAATTAAAACCCTGCTGCCACTGGGCCCCTTTCAAGTCTTAATTAATCAGATGGCAGTGAAGAGGCCGTTTGGTCCCCCCCACTCACCCACCACCGCCAACCGTACACACATACACACTCACGCGCTGGCACTCACGCACACCTTCTCCCCAGCCTTGACCGACCATGTGGCCTCGCTAAAAAGCACATCTGGCGGAACAAAACGTCTCCATGCTGGCAGACAAATGCCTCCACTTTACAAATGAAAGGCAAGCCTCTCTCTTCCTCTCTCTTTCACTCTCTCTCTCTCTCTCTCTGCCTGTTTCTCTCTCTCCATCTCTGTGATGTGGGTATAATGAACGCTACAAGCCCCCTTGGCACAGTGCCTTATTGGGAGGGTTTGGAAAGCTGCCCAGTTTGTTCCTCGCTAATTGCTTAATTGATGCATTGTTTTTACTGATGATACGGATTTGCCCCCCCCCAACACCCCCACCCACTCACCCCTCCTCTTCTCTCTCCCTCCCTACTGCTGCACATGGATACAGATACAAAAGGAATTACACCCTATTAGCAAGTCATGGTCCCTTTCAGCAGACTGTATTAGAGACTTAAAACCATTGTGACGGCTCCCCTAATTGAGCACAACCACTTGATGTAACATAATGCCATGTAAATAAAACCGCTTCCCCCTCCTGCTCACGTTTCATAAGCAGCCGCGAGAGACAAATTAATTTCTGGCTGCTGTAGTGCTAACAAGAGACTCTTTTATGGCCGTTGCGGAAATCACTTAAAGATTACTTGGAAAGAGGTCTTTATTTGTTGGTTGGGGGCATTAACGCTCATTGCCTTCGTGTGATTTCCTTTACCGAGGCAATAACGTGCAGATATGTGTCCACTCCGGATAAATAAATGGCATTTAGTTAGTGTGCTGCGGTTCTTGGGGAGTTTAATTAGCAGGCTAAGGGTTAATGAAGGCCTCTCCTGGGAGTGAGCCTTGTTGTAGTGTTGCTCAGGAGAATACACACTGTTTAATGCATTCCCCTATTTTCTATCTCTCAATCCTTTCAATCCTCTCAAACCAGGAGTGTTTCACTTCGAGGCGAGCGCACGCGCGTGCACGTGCACACACACATGCACGTGCGCACACACGGCCCGCTGCATATTCCCACTGATGCCGAGGATAAAGAGGATGTTTTTCCCCTCCATCCGCGTGTTTGTCCCTGGCTCCGTCAAGAGAGGGAATGCTCTCTGACGGCTTCCTGCCAAGAGGGGACCAGGAATCATCCAGATGAAGGAGAGCCCGGTCCACTGAGAGATGCCGAAGAAGACACAAACACACACACACACGCATTGTGTGACACACGCGGTCACAAACAGAAACGCTGGCGCGCGCAAACACACAGGTGCGAGCACGTGTGTACACACATACACGCAGGGAGACACACACCAACTTCAAGGCCTCGGAGAGTGTGCGAGAGAGAGCTAGAGAGAGTTGGATGTTATTTATTCATCAGTCTTTCTTGTAGTCAGGAGGCAACAAGCCCCCGGAGCTGTAAACACACAGAGACACACAGGCCTCAGTGAGCTCCAACCCTGGGAATAACAAGTGGTCCCCACATACGAGTGTGCGCACACGCATGTGGGATGCCTGCACAAACACATACACACACACACATGTGGGGTGTCAGTGCCCTGACAGCAAAGACAAGACAACATCCTCCCTGGGACTGAAAGAAGACAAAAGCAGAGTACTACTAAGACAGGGTTTCAGCAATATAACCGGCGTATGTAAACCACTGTTACCCCCTCACAAAAGAACAGCAGACTTGATTCTGAAGCATGATAAATTGATTTTTTGTACTTTCATACTTACTTTGGCTGAATATTAATTGAATCGGGCGGGCAGGATGGGATAGGAGGGAAGGACAAGCGAGGAAATAATCGGGGTCTAAAAGGAAAAAAAAAAAAGAAATGTGCTGAAGGAATGGGATCTGGCATCCCTGCGTAAAAATAGCATCCCCTGCAAACACATTTGCTATTATCTCGTCGGCGCAGCGCGGAGTAGCGCAGGCTGCACTCCGGCCCCCCTATGGAGCCAGACGGCAGCATTTACATGAAGGCTGAGCGGGAAAGGGGGGAAATTACAACTATTGTGACTTGCCTTTCTACGGGGTTTATTGCATTATCATAATGTGGTGAGAGAGCATGATGGCTGTGGCGTCAACTGACATCTGTGGTGTGAAGGAGTCTTTGGTGTCTCTGCATGGGCCCTCCACTGACTTTCCGTCTGTCTTTTTCTTTCTTTCATTCATACCTTTCTTTGAGTCTTTATTGGATATTCTTTCTTGTTTCTTGTTCACTGTTATGCATGTATGACACCTGTATCCGGACACGCCATCCGTGCATGGACAACACATTGAAGTGTGATTGGATCTGCTTGATCTGGAGGTAGTCTGACTCGCATTGTGTTGGGATTTCAGGTAAGTGTAAACACAATATGTACAACCTGCATATTACATGCACAATGTAACACTGATACAGGTATTTATTTTTAGCTAACATCTAATTTAAAGAGCCAGCAAGAGAAAAGGGTGAAAGAAACATGTCTGGAATTTCTATTTTGAGCCATGAAAGTGCCAAAAGATGCGCTATCCAGCAGAACTGTGTGAAAACTGAAAGCCATATGGGCAGAAAATGATATACAGTAAGAAATAACTGTTGGTCACAGTTTGCTTTGCACTCATCTATGCTGCTGATCTGCTGTTAACAAGGCATATAATGTATCTAGTCACAGAGAAACCAAACCGATGAGAAAAAAGAAAAAGACACCGGGACAAGCTGACACAATATTTTTTTATGTAAAGAAAGAAACAACTTTGCCGAATTTACAAGAGGGGATAAATAATTAAGAATTTGTTATGCAAAGTGTTTCATAATGTTCATAAAGTTTCTACAAACTGAACGATGCACAAAACTCTGCGATTTTTAAAGGGAGTCTGGGGCCGACTCACGTGCAGGTTCTGCTCTGGAGCACAGACGTCTGATCGCAAGGAGGATAACAAGAATTGATCGTTTGTTATCCGAAAAACGTATCCAGATACAGATCCAATGTGTGAGAATCAGCATCCAATGTGTGAGAATCAGCAGCACCAGGCCCACGCAAAGCAGGCCAGAGAGGACTAAGTCTCTATTAGTCAGATCTACAGGGACCTGCTCCAAGCAGATGTTCACTCCCTCCCCTGAGTGTATTTGTGTGCTCTTACCATCCAGTGTTTCTGTATGTGTGGTTATTCACGCCGAATGCATATTTGTGTGTGCGCGTGTTTGCGTTCCCCCATTCATTCCGATCCACTTTGTGATTTCTGCCACTTCAAGCACCCTCTCCTTCAACGCTCTGTGACCGAACACCTGCTGTACAGCGATCTTTTAATGAGCGATCCACCTGAGAGAGGAGCGACGAGGAGCAGAAGGAGGAGGAGAAGGATTTCATGGGTCTTTATTTTTTTTTCTTCTCCTCACCGCTGCCACCTGTGCCGTGTTAAGAGATGTAAAGCGCCGTCCCCGTGCGGAAGCCCGCGTTTGGCTTTGATTAGCATTGCAATCACGCCGCAGACACACGCAAAAAATAAGTGATGCATTAGCAGGAGGAGGCACACATCCAAACATGCCCCCGCACACACACAGGAGACTGTCCTCACAGCACACACGACCGCCTATTTACCATTTTCCATACCAAGTACAAAAAAAAAAGAAACAAATGGGTGTCCTCCATAGCATGCTACCTAGGAGAGAGTACCCACTCCTTCCATTATTCTCTCTCATCTCCTCTGCTCTCCTCTCGTTATTTCCCCCCTCTCACTCCTTAATATTACTCTGAGTGTGCGTGTGTGTGTCTGGCTACAAGGATGCACGCACTCATGTGTATGTCTGTGTGCGTGGGTGTTTTGGGCAGCGCTCAGTCTGAGCAGCGAGGAGGTGATTTGTAGCAGGGGCCTCTAATACAATGCTCACTTCAAAAGCTCCTTCAGGATGCTGCACGCTCTCGCGCTCGCCCCGCACTCTGGGCCCAAATCAGCGGGAGAGTTCCTGCTTTGCGCGGCATTAACCTACCATTTCCCTCATCCTCCTCATGCATTATGTCCTTTGAATTTGTGTACCTAATTAGACCTTTGGGTTTGCTCAAGCTGCTTGTCTAATTTATTTGGCACGCATCCGCCGAGGTACATGCACTTTTTTGTCCTGTCTCTGTGTCAAATAAATGCCGGGCTGTTTTTATAAACGAGATAGGTTCTCATGTGTTCTTTTTTGCTCGGCACGGAGACGAGACAGGTTTGTTTTGCCTGTACCTGTAGCTAAAATCAGCCCGTGCTCCTTTTGAAATCTCCGTTTTAACTCCGCGCAGCACAAAATGAAAACAAGTTTTCTCCTGAAGCGCGAGACAAGCTACAGCTTCTGCAATATATCACGTCTTCTCCGAGATCCACGCGTAATTTCTTTGACAGTGAAAAGACTTCCGACTGACACGCTCATTGAATGTACCCCCAATACACTGAAGAGTGATCAAATGGGCTGATTTTATTTGTACATACACCATTAAAAGCCTCAGCGGAGATGTTTTCTCTCTTAAAGGAGGGAGAGGAGGGGGGGGGGGGGGGCTCACATCCCGCTAGTGCAATTTTAACAAACAGTCACAATCAATTAGCTAACCGGCTCAGGCTAAAGCAGCGTTTATTTCCAGATGAGGATTTAACCGCACACGGGAGGGGAAATGTTATGAATTGTGAAATATTGATGGTGTTTGTGTAAATGCCTTTGCTTATGTCTCTTTTAAACTGTTTATAAATTCTAATGCGGGGCCTTTTGGACTCCTGCAGCTTCGGGTTTGTTAGCATTTAATGCAGAAGGGCGGGGAAGCGATGGGCAAATAAGCAAAGGCCTGCAGAGATTGCTAAATCGAGCTCTGAAGTGCAAATGAGCTCCTTCCTCTCTTGGTTCTAGATGATGTTTTTTTATACAACGCGCTGACATTGAAACATGGGACATGGGAAACGTGTTTATTTCAGCTAATATTAGCATCCGTGTCAGAGCGACGGTTCATAAAAAAGATTTCTTCCCTATAAAGCCGAGGTGCTTAATTAAATTAGATCTCAGCGCTGCTTATTCCTTGTTGTGCCATTAGTGCTGTATAATATCACAGGGCCACCATATCTAACTAATGAGTCCAAAACTCAAACAACAAAGTCCAGCTGGAAAAAGTCCGACAACTATGTGTCATGAGACAAAATACTGCTCCCAGCTGACCAACCACACTGTGCAACGTTTGAATTAACAGCCTGTCGGTGTTTATATTTTGGAACCTTTCACCTTCTAAAAGCCACTGGCACAGCTGGACCGTCTTTTTCCTCTCTGCTGGAACAGCTCGAGTCGAGGCCTGATTAAAAAGCACAGACGTTCGGCTGTGTCTTCCTGGGAGGTAAGAGCTAGCTAGGAGCCAGGCCGGGGCCTCGGGGAAATAAAGATTTGGATCGGGCTGATTTGAGTAGATAGTGCGGTAATTACAGGCATCCCAGATCTCAGCAGTAGATATAGCGAGCCCGGGCCCAGAGCTTATGGGAGTGTGATAAAGATAGAGTCCTGTGTATTGGCAGGCGAGCGTGGCTGGATGATGAAGGGAGCGGGGAGTCATTCTGTCACTGATCCACAAAATGACATGAAATAGGACCTGGGGTAAGTCAGTAACTGCGTGACATCTCCTGTCATGGTACCAAAAATAAGTGTATGCCATTTGGAGAAGAAGAAAGCGGTTGTTCTGTGTGCGTTACTAATGTGATTATGATTACAGTGTTAGCTTTTTTGCTGCTGTTATTAAAATCATATTAGCTGAGCCAAAAAATAATACATTTGTCTCTCCTCCGTCTCCGTCTGTATCTTTCCTCCCTCTCTCTTAAAAGTTAATTCATATAGAACATGTGATGGAAATTATAAGCGAGAGGATGATTATTGAAGGAGAGTAATTTCACCCGCTCCGGTGATAGACACTAATAGGGCTCCATTGTTGTTAGCATTTAGCCTGGTCCTGATTACCTTGTTTTTCATGGCTGCATCCTGAGGTGGGTCTCCATCCCCGCCAAACCCCTCCAGCCCTCCATCCCTCCTCCTGGGTGACATTTCAGACGGGGCCCTGAGGGCATTCGGAGGGGAGGCATCGAACAAGGTAATTGCGGCGAGGTTTCCCCTCGCTAAATTAACCTCTGCTCGGAAATTTATTGGCCAGCCGCTCTCCAGAATTATTTAAACTTGCCGTTATTCCTGCGTCGAGACAATCTGACTTTGCCGAGGGTTTATTTATATATTTCTTTCTTGTCTTCTACGTCTCTTTACTCAGAGGTTTGATTATGTAGAGATGGAGGATGTCAGCAACCAGTAATTTATTACAGACAGAACCCAGGTTTTGGAGCCTTTTTAAGCGCTCACCTGTGGAAATATACATGAGGTTGCGTGGTCTTGACGGCTGGGTGAAGTCAGCGCACTCCTGAGGGTCAAAACCGGGGCACAAAACAGTGCTCACACTGTCGCTAATGTATGCTACTTGGGAAGAAAGCCAAAAGAATTTGTCTTTTTTTGGCAATTTCCCCTGGCTGCCTCGTCCCTCCCATTTTGTCCATTTGAACCTGACTTATGGCTCCAGTTTAATAGTTGTAATAATACTGCTTATTATGGCCATGACATTATACATTCCACCCTTTCCCTCCGTTGCTCTCAGAATAGCTGTGTTTTTCTGAGCTCTGGGAAACGAAGTATGCGGTTCCACCTGGACAAAGGTTTGCTGGATTTTCATAACTGTCATTACTGCACACCTCAAGAGTCGGACCCCACACATGCAGTCTATAAGGTCTGAATGGGCGCCCTTTATGGCACATTAGAGCAACTGTGTGGAAATCAAACGTGCACAGTATTAATATTTAAGAGGAATGTTAAGGCACGTCAAACCATTAGGAACCACGAACTTGACCCTCTCTAAACTTTCCTGGCCACTGTTGTAGATAGGATAGAGATAAATGGATGTGCTGGAAAGCGTCTCCTCGTGTCCCCGTCCTATATGGCGTATTAAATTATTCTGGGTTCACTTACAGGGGCTTGACTAATATTAAAGTGTCTCTTTCGCTGGTTGTGTAACTGAAATATGTCGACCGGTTCTGAATAAACATCAATCTCCGCGCCCCGTGCCTCTAGAAGAGATGATCGGCCAAAAATCGTAAAGCGGAGACAGCTGGTGGGGTAATGTCAGCTCAGCCCGGGATGGACAGTCAGCGCATCATGATTTACACTGCATCTGGCATTTTGGCCAACCGGAGGAGGAGAGTATCAGTCAGATTTATTTGACTTTTTCGTTCCTCTCTTCCTCCTCTCCTCAGCTCTTTTCTCAGCTCGCTGACAGGCCCTCAAGTCATTCTAGTGTGTCTACACATGTAAAAGGCTCCTTTAAGGAGCGAGTTAGGAGGTTACACTCTTCTCTTTTTTTCCTCCGCGCTCTCTCTCGCTCATTTTCTCTGTCTCTGCCTCTCATTGGAGCGCTGCCAATTTAGCGGCGCGGTGCATGACGAGGAGTGCAGATAGGAGACAGGCAGTGTCAGAGAGCGCTCAGGCCGAGGCTGGTTTGTTGTCTGTGTACGCTGCATAACCGTTTCTCTGCACCTCCTCCTATCTCGCGTTCACCCATCGAGCACCTCGTGACCCCCATCCCATCATCCCTTACCGCGCCAATTTGTGAATCAGCTTATGATAATGGCCCGATCATAACGGAGCGGGCCGCCATTGAAATGAGATCGGCTGCGACAGTGCTGACCTTTCGGCGGAGGCGGGAGTGGTAAAGCGCCCGCGCCCGTAACAAGGTCTGTTGAGTAAGCAACTTACAAGGCAAGGTTACTGTCCCTGGGAAAATGTGGGAGAGTAAGAAAGAGAGAGTGTGTGTCTGTGTGTGTGTGTGTGTGTGTGTGTGTGAGAGAGAGAGACAATGTTCTGATTGTGATTTCACAAGTCGATTAACTTCTGTGAGAGCCGTGTGTGTGTGTGTGTTGTGGCTGTTCTGCTGATGCGGATGGTTTTAAGAGCGCACGGGACGCTGACGGGCGGGGCGGGTTGATGGAGATGATCTTTACGCATCAGATGGAGAGGCATCAATCTCAGGTGAACGGCCCCGGTCCTTCCGCTGAAATCCAGCCCTTTATCCAGAAGTGCTGTACGTTCAGCGCGGCATACACCGACGTTAGGGTTAGTCATGCAGAGACTATACATTTGAACGTTTGCCTTGGCGTGTTTGTGTTACACACGTGTGTCCATGTGTGCAAGAGAGAGCGAGAGGCCGCACATCTATCCTGATTTACACACACCGTCCTTGCACTTTTCTTTAGATGTTTCGTCCATCCATAAATAAAACAGCTTCCTTTGGCCTCGCTGACAGGACCTGTAATGGAGTCTGCATCACCAGTCTGACTGACTGACCGACTGACTGACTGGCAGAGCATGAAACAACCGGATCGCTTCTCACCTGGAGCCTGACAACAAGCAAGGGAAGGCGCAGACTGTGTGTGTGTGTGTGTGTGTGTGTGTGTGTGTGGATACCTGTGTTTGTGTTTTTTTTTCTCATGCATCTGCATCTGCCTGTATGGTGACACAAAAAGAGGTGAGGGGTGCACGCGATCAATCTTCATTTGGTAATTTATGAAGGCGTCCGCTTGTCAGGTATCCAGCGGCGTCTAGTACAACTCATTCTGCTGTGCTGGAGGGGGGAACCCCGGGGTATCTGCGCCTCCTGTCACCTCCCCTCCCTCCTCATCGCCCTCTCGTACAGTGCCTGCTGCCGTCAGCAGCCCAGAGGCATAGCAGAGAGAGAGAGAGGAGGAAGACGAAGCGAGGGAGGAAGCCAGGCGGGATTAACCCTGTGGCCACCCACGGCAGGTGCTGAGGCAGCCACGCGTCCAGCCTCATTAAGGAGAGGGAGAGAGGGCAGCGTGGCAACAAACACAAGGGGGAAGCCGGGAATGTACATACTGTACCTACTGAACGCAAACACACACATCTATTAAAGCACTGAGCCGTGCCTCAGAGACGGGCACTTATGTAGGTGGCTGCCCATTTTTTTTCTCTTTGCCCCCTTATTTCTCTCCACCATCTCCCCTTCCTGCTCACCTCATCTCCTGGACTACTACTTCTTGCCCTCATCCCCGCGGCTTCAGCTCGCTACGTCTCTCTTCTCTCCCAGACCGGGGCCCATAGGTGGGGTTGGCTCGGTCCGGCACTCAGGCGTGTTAGGCCATGGGCGCCTGGGCGTGATAATTGTTGACACTGGTGTTCTGAGCCTACAGGAGCAGACATCAAGTGGCAATTTATAGGGGGCATACCACGGCACTCGGACCAGGGTGAACAGGCAACAATTAGGCCACCTAATTAGCCCAAACACCTGGGACTTGGTGTCGAAGTGTTAATATATGAGTGTGTGCATTTCTGAAAGCACTTTTCTGTGAATTCTACCGAGTTTGTCTAAATGCTGACTACCTCGCTTTTAATCATTTCGAATCATAATTTTCCTGTTTTGTGGGCGAAGCACGTCTCTCCTCAAGTTCACCCTTTGATGGGAAGTGGCTCCTAAACGCTGCACCGCGAGAATCTTGTTGAGTTGAGTCCATTACTAGCTGTTTCAACATTAGTCTTTTTACATCACCCCTACTTAACTTGAGCTTATTAATAGGGCTGCAGAACTGCCCTCATCATTAATCATGTAAAAATATTGGAATTAGGAAAGAAAAATCACTTTGATCCCGACGTGTTACAGTGCGCTTGCAACTCTTCCTATTTGCTCGTCTTCCACTTCTTTGCCGTCGACTTTATCATTTGATTAAAGATTGAAATTTGCTTTTGAATAAGACTTTCGGAAATTAGTGTGGTCAGGACAAGAGTTGCGGTGGTCCCCCGGTGTCTTTTTTCCTCTAATTTCCACGGATGGTCCGTTTGTGTGACGACATTTCGGATGGTGAATTATTCAAGGCACTAAGCAGCACTTTGGGCCAGTTTCCCCCAGTCGGCATCTTTGATTGGGAAAACGGGGGCTGATTTGTGAACGATAGCCCCAGGGCTGCTGGCCTAAGGCGAGCTCGGGGGGGGACACTGGCCTCCGAGCCCCTCCAGGCCCCAGGGAGAGAAGGTCCGGCCATGGCCGCCAGGCCTTCCGGTCTCCAAAAGACAGTCCTTGCCCGTCCGCCCCTATCAACCCTGCCTCTGGAAGAGAGGTGTGATGCAGGAGCGGTTCCACAGAGAGTATCAGACGGATGAGGCGCTTTCTGAGCAGCGTCTCTCCCCTCAGCCAGAGCCTCCGTCTCCCGCGGCTGCCTGGGCAATTTGTCGGTCGACCTGCCAGGAGCAGAATGCAAATCCTCACCGGAGGAGATGCACAAGGGCCTCAGTGCCTGCCAGCTCTGTGTGCACGAGTGTGTGTGTGTGTGTGTGTGTGTGTTGCCCAGCAGTCTTTTCTATAACAGCCTAACAGGATAACTGTCATCAAGACCTCAGTGTATCATTGTGTGTGTGTGTGTGTGTGTGTGTGTGTATGTGTGTGTGATGTATCATCTGGCTGCTACAGTCTCTTCCTCCCTCTCTCTGTCTCTGAGCTAAGACACGACTCTCCTTCACTGCTCATCAACCCACCGCTCCTAATTTATAGATGGGCATAAAAACTCTGTATTTTCACTCACCCTGCCCACCTTCCTGCTACCTCTGCATAGCAGCAGCATGACAAAATAGGACACATGCTGTTAACCATGTAAAAGTTTTCTTTTTTATCCCTCCCCATCTATTTCCTTTGCTCCCATGTTTCAACTTTCTCTCCGCACTCAGACAATAGGCCTACACATACGTCCTCTGCTTGTAAATGATGCTCATCTGGCGAATCGACTGACCCGCACCACCCGGGTCAAACTCTGGTTTTGACATGTCAGAGTCTCACGGACCAAATCGGCACACGGAGAAAGATAAATGGCTGTAATGCCAAGACAAGCAACACGGTGCTCTCCAGACAGCGCGGAGTTCAGAGAAGTTTTCAAGGACAGCTCTATACACAAGATGAAAGTGATCTTCTGGGCTCTCATCTCATCTTCACCGCTCATATCCAAATACCACCTGGCTCATTCTGTGCTGTCAGCACTTTTTATCTCAAAAAATTAATACTTCTTTTTTTTCCCTGGTCAGATAGGGGTACTTTATTCGTCGTGGTTTGCCCGGAGTCCTCCGCATCTTCGTGAAATGTGAAAGATTTGAAGGCACGGATAAAAGGCACTTTTCTAATCAACATTTTTTTTTTCCTTAAGCGCTTCTTTCTTTTTAAAAGCTGTTTTTCATTATTTATAAGTGTTCTGAAGGTGCTACCGAGCTGATTTCTTTCACCAGGCCTGATATGAGGCCGATGGAGCTTGCAGAATTGATTAGATAAGCTTGGAAATTACAATGTTGAGCACGCAGCGCTCTGAAATGTGCTCTAAAATACACCCCAACGCGAATATTAATACCCAGGGCTTATAAGCATATATTTGAATGCATGGGGGGAAGTTTGTCCGTGAAGTTTCATGAACTGTCCAGTATGCAATGCCATATATTACTGATCAAATAAAATGTTACCCCTCCTGCCTGAACTTCATTGCATTCACAGTGACGGGTGGGTAATCACAATTTCATCATTAGCGGTCGAACATTCGGAGCTAATCTCTGTTTTACTGAATAATTCTGAAAGATGTTAATCAAACATACGAAAGCATATTTGAAATATTTAACCAAACGATATTAATGAAGATCAAAGGGTGGGCTGTTTTTAGCGGATGTTATGCGAAAGGCCTGGGTAATAGCTGGGTCCATAGGAGCACATGAAACGCTTTGTCTTCTGCTAAATATTTCATGCCCACTACCTGTTGTATGGAGCTTAATGAGCTATGGGGGTAAAAAAAAAAAAAGGTGATTTATCATGTAAAGTTTTCAAAGGAAATGCTAATGCACACATACACACACAGGGGCACACATTCCTCGCAATTTTCTTCCACACATTTTTCCTCAAGTAGCATAGCCATAGCCACATTTTGCAGGGTGAATATTTTAGCCCTGAAGAAAAGCAAACTCAAGCGAGAGCAAGAATCAGGGGTCAATGGTGTGTCTTTAAAGAAACTTTCCCTCTCTTCGCCTCTCTACTCGGCTCCGTTCCTCCCCGGAATACTAATATCAGCGGGGAGGGCGAGAGAGGGAGAGATGACAGAAACATTGTGGACGTATGTGTCAGGGAGAGGGGTCAACTGTGGGCACACGCATGTTAATGCTCGCCCATTAATAAAATTTATCCTCCTCGCTGTCGACTCCTCTCAGCAGCAGGGCCCAGCGTGCAGTTTATGTAGATGCTTTTTGTTTTTTCTTTCTAATTTTCCTTTTTTTGTCTCAGAAGAGAGGAGAAAAAGTCCTCTACCTGGGGAAAAAGTAGCATGTCACAGTGTAAGTTTACTCAATTACATGTAAAATTCCTGCATTAAGAATGTTACGTAAAAGTTGAGAGACATGTTGACAGCAAAATGTACTTAAAGTGTCAAGAAATGTTCATTATGCAAAGTGTTACCTGTCAGCGCTGCCATACGTTATATTAATGGATAGATGGAACTTGGATTATCATTTTTACCGACGCTTTTAAATGTATGCAGCATTTTAATGTTGCTGCAGGTTGATTTTAACTACACATACTGTCATTTATTATTTAATGAAAAACTTTTGGTTTAGAAACTAATAATATGGTTTTCATGTAAATTGTAGATTCGTACTGTAACAACAGATGGAGTGAAGTGAAAGCTACAATATTTCCCTCCAGAATGAGTAAAAATGAAAATAAGCAGGTGCAAAGTACTAGTATTAAGAGTTTTGCTTAAGTAAATGTCACATTCCACCACTGGTATCACTTGATATTCTCAACACTAATGCTGATTCTCTAGTTTCAGTACTGACCCAAAACAATGTTTTTTATTGATTTTTGAGACCTTATTTTGAAACTTTTTCAAATAAACCCTTTTATTCTGGAACTAAAAGAAATGTAAAATCTAATCCAAACACTAAAACAAAGTAAAATACACAAAATACACAAAATTATGATTCAGATCGGAAAATAAAGTCCCCAGAACACTGTTTGAAGCTAGAAAGGTGGCAGGGTCTGCCATATATAAACAAAGTAAAATGTATGAAGTTGTGTTGTCCTTTAAGGTCAGTTTGATTATTCAGGTCATGAAAACGAAGAGGGTCTTTATTTGGTTTGTTTAGGCATAAAACATCAGTCAATGAAGATCTTTCTCTTCTGATTAAAATTACTACACCAAAACTACAGAGTGCACCTTTTTATGTGAATGTTTCCTGGTTTCTTTGTTCCTCTATGACAGCAAACTGAGCAGTGGGTGGTGGACAAAACAAGACATTTGAGGCTGTCATCTTGGACTTTGGAAAACTCTGATCAAACAATTAATCGATTTATTGAGAAAATCATCAACTGAGTATTGAGGTTTGATTCCCAGCATGCGTCTGTACAGTATGTCCAAGATGGAGAGAGACGTAAGAGACAGTTTCTGGTGTGTGTGAATGGAAGAAAGAAGAGACATTGTAGGTGCAGGTGTGAGGGAGGGAGGGAGAGAGAGTGTGAGTACGAAGATGGAGTGAAACACTTGGATCCTTTCCAGCGCTACAGACTGCCGGGCCAGCAGAAGGGCAGGGCAACAGTAAGAGAGCGACAATCGTCAGGTGATTAGAAAGACTCGGAGGCTAGGTAGACCTACAAAATGAATAACGGCGCACCCCAAACCGCGCCATAAGGCTCAATGGTTTGTGATTTGCAAGTTGATAAGACAAGAAGATTAATAATGCCGCATGATAATGGCTGGCTGAAGCTCAGCTGGGGAGATGGTAATGATGGGATATTGCTGTAGGAGCAGTTCACTGAGCCACAGTGGAGGAGTGAGGGGAGAGATGGAGAGAGGGAGAGATGGAGAGAGAGACAGACAGACAGAGAGAGAGAGAGAGAGAGAAGCTGCAGCTGCATGGGGGAGAAAAAAAAAAAAGCACTCATCCCAATTGGCCCTCAGGATATGAGAGTTTGAAAAATGAGAATGCAGTTATCATTTTAATTAGATATAAAGTTTTTTTTAATACATATAGTGTGTGTATATAATTTTGCTGAAATAAGGACTTCAAAGAACGTACGTATTTTTGCAGCGCACTGTCCCATCGTAATTCCTAAAAGACAGTTCTTGTTAATTTGCACCTTTTTTTTTTTTTTTTTTTGCCTGCCAGGTGGTGGAGTGGGGAGTGATGGTGACCGCAGTGAGCAGGTAAATCAGCCTGTAACACCCATACCATCACATACACACACGCATACCTGTCGACGCTTACTGTAGCACGGCAGCGCCACTTTTTCTGCTTTAATTGTAGAGTTCACGGGGGTTCATGACATTTTTTAGGGAAGAAAATCAAGGCCTTGAAAGTTTTTTGTTAATAAATGAACATGGGTCTTTGAAAGATCTTGAATTTATATATTTTATCCTAGGATACAAATTGAAGTTCTTTTGCTATTTGGTAACACTAATCATTAATAAATGGTAAATTAATAGTTAATTAAACATTAGTTAATAGTGATTTAACTGTTCTCTTTAACTATACTTTGTTAATAGTTAATAAATACTTATGTAAACCTTTACAATTGCTTAATAGATGGTTTATAAAGCACTTCATTGTTTATTAACAGTGAAGTAACAATTAATGTTACAGTTATTTAGTTAGTTGATTAGTCATGTATTAATGATTGTTATTATAAAGTTTTACAATATATCAAAAGAGCATCAGTTGCTATTCTTGCACAAAATATCTTCTTTCAAGCACTTTCAATGACCCATCTCTGTATTTGTCTATTATCATTAACTTGCAAGGCCTTAATAATTTCAAGGACCCTTGGGAACCCTAACATATAAACATGCAATTCCTCTACACGATGTATGTGTCGTCGTGTTACCTGATATTTCTTTAAATTGTTGTCTGTGAGATTGTGTAAAGCCTGCCAGTCCCTGTTAGAGTGTTGTAACAGTAATTAACCTTGATGTGTCTCAAACTGTGCCATGTCTGGTGCCTAAATGATGGAAATTGAGCCTGGAACAGTATGTATTCACTACCTAGAAGTGGCCTCCAGCCTGAAGCATTTGCCATGTTTTTGTCCGCAGAGGAAAGGACGTCAAACCACAAAAGAAACAACTTGTTTGTTGCCCACGTCGACACACAAACGTCCAATTTTCCTCGGAGAAAACAGAAGTCTAATCTCCAGTGCAATTTCAACATTTTTAATGATCTCGTTTGATTATGACAAGCTGTTAAATGCTGTGATCTATTTCCACAGTTTCTCCCCCGTTACATCTCCAGCACTGTTGACTCGTGTGTTTACACCTCAGACAAACATTTTGTCAGATCCCCGATTCATCTTAATTGCACCACTTTGTCAGCGCCTGTTGATGATCTTTTACCATACCCTTCACTCAGCGTTCCACCACTGTCTCTTTTGTTTTAGACGGAGGCGCGCGCTGCAACGACTTAGATACTGATCAAACCGCCCTTCATCTCCAAGGGAACTTGTGATTACACAATCAGTTTTGAAGCTGAGCCCATTCTCTGAGAGGAGGAAAGGACTTGAGGTTTGTTTTGCATATTCCTAAAAAAATGTTAATTGTTTACGCGCGCTCCAGACCTGAACACACTTTGCAAAAGAGCTGATGCAAACCACAAGATCTCAGGCACATTGGGTAATTATTCAGAAAAGGTTTTTGAACCTGAGCAGAAGCTAATTGAACAGGTTAGAAATCAGATGGTTGAACATCGTTGATAGAATGGCATTCGAGTTGTTTGAGGTCAGTGCGGCTCCAAACGATCGCCCCAAATGTCTGTTAATGAGTCAGTAATGGTCATTAAGACCTAATTAACATGGCAGAGTGGGGCTTGGGCGAACTGTAACTCGAGCAGGACCGCTGCCGTTTCTTGCGATGCTCCGGAAAATGAGGAGATTACAAGATCCAGCCAAGTGTAGGAGGCCTGTTTGTGAAAGTAATGACGCTAACGAGTGACAAGTTAATTGCGTGACAAGTTGTGTTCCGAAGATCAACTCGGCTAACAGATGTTGTTATTGATGGCGGTGGACAGGAATAGCCATGGCGGCTAATTTACTCATTACGCAGCAGGTTAACAGCAGTTGTTTTATTGTACAGTGTATGATGCGATGATGTTTGTCACCGCGGCACAGATGGCGATTTGACAATTTATTTTAGATTGCGCGGAAAGTGAGATTCCACAATTAAACACCCGAAGAAATCATCTGACAGCTTATGAAATGTTTAAATAAAGTGAGAAGCTGTTACAATGTCTGGTGGACAGTGGGGGAACATACTCGTGTAAGAGGCAAACAAACTCCAAAATGTCCCTTTAAGATCTTTTTTTATAACAGAGACCTACAGTACAAAGATAAGATCACAATCCTGTCAGCACTCTCCTATCTAGATTTCCACTTAGACAAGTTTTAATTAGATAGCAATAAGTAATTAGTGTTTAATAAGTTCCACTGCCTCCACGTGTACTTCTCCTTTCTCCTCTCTCCATATGTATGATGGATGTGTTGGATGCCCCCGGTGCTACTGATCACACTGACAGGAGTGTTGTTTGTCCAAAGTGGGATTGACACTCAGTCATGGCCCCCGCCTGGTGCCCCCCCCCCCTCTATCATCGACATGACACAAAATGGAATGAGCCACATTAGCGACACGCAGCCGTACCCACGCGAGGCAGCGTCCCCCGCAGTTTACACCCATTAAACGCCCATGATAATGTTCTGAACCCCCTCCACGTATCGCGTCTTCCTGGAATCTCGGCAGCGGTAAGCACTGATAACCGATGACGAGGGGGGAAGACGTGACAGTGTCAATAACCATAATCATCCCTGGGCAGGAAATAATGAAGCGTATGTGCCATGTCAGCCCTACATGCCTTCAATATCCTCTAATAAAATGAAGTGGAAAAATTTTTTATCCGAGGACGAGAGAGGGAAAAAAAAAAAAAACAATCAATAAAGCCATCTAATGATAAATACGAAATTGCCATGTGGAGTGAATATTATTTTCCCTCTCTGAGGATGCTGGGCAGATTATTAGGATGAAGGGGAGAAGCCTATTTGTATGTAAATGGGAGATTGATTATATTTATTTGCTGGCAGAGGGGCTCCGAACAGCTCGTGCGCTTGTGAGACACACACACACACACACACCCACACAAAGAAGAGTGAGAGACATCCATAGAGAGTCTGGTCATCAGACAGCTGTTTTTCTGTCTGTTCTGCGTCCAGCTCCTTATGACTGAGGGAAGGAATAATAGAGGAAAGACAGCGAGAGAGAGAGAGAAAGAGAGAGATCAGTCTTGTGGCTGCCAGCTCCAGCAGGGCTCACCTCTCCAGAATATTCTAATTACCAGCCCTCCTCATTACAGATGTAATGTCAATGAGCGAGGGAGAGAGAGAGAGAGAGAAAAAAAAAAACTTCAAGCAGAGAGGACCAATTCTGTAATTTCTTAATCACTTTTTTGGCAACCTTTGCATGTGCCGCGGTTAATGCCACAAATTGAATGTTTCTTTGGTTTCTCTCTAAATAGGCTATCATGCCGTCGTGGCGGCGCTTAGCGAAATCTATTATTGTCATTTGCATAGGGGCCTTTTTAGTGGCAGGATCCTACAGAGGGGCGAAGAACAAAGAGCTCATGAGGGAGAAAATAGGACAGAAATGATCCGGCGCTGCCTTCGAAAAAACGTGACGTCAGGTCCCTAATGAAATCTTTTGACTGAGACCATAGCAAATGGTGGAATCTATATCTGACACTTAATGGTTTGCATAGAAATTAGAGCCGGAGAGCGAGCGAAAAGGACCCCCTCTCGCTTGATGTCCCCTGATTAATTTACAGCACTTTTGTTACATCGGCATCGTCCAAAATAAATTAACCACGCTGGAGATATCAGAAACGGAGCACGGTGGGGGGAGGAGGGGGGGGGATGCAATTTATTAGAGAGAAAAAAGTTAGATGAGATTAAATAAAACACCTAATTGACAGGAAAAGTCACCAAGCACAAGCGGCGTTCACCATTGTTGGAGGGAAGAAGCGCGTGTATGTGTTTGGAAGGGGAGGGTGTAAGAGGGAGAAATAAAGAAAGAGCGATAGAGAGAAAGAGCTGGCCACTTGATTTCCTATGAAAATTAATCGGCTATCAAACAATCTTGGTCTGCCGAGGATGATTATACAGCAGGGGCAGCGACAGGGAGAGAAAGTGAGAGTCAGAGAGAGAGAGGGAGAGAGAGGGAAAGAATGCCCTTTGTGTAGGTGAAATGTGTCGGGGACTGTCATCGTAATATACCTCAGTGAAATGAAGGTTAATTCTGATGTACAGCCTGCATGGCCGTCATTATCGGCGAATCATGAAAATAAATTAAGCCACTGAAATAGATACTCCTCTGGTACGCGGCAGGGATCTCATGAAGGATGGACGGCTGAACTTTACAGATTATTATTGGGAAATAGTGCCGAATTCAATTAATGCACCTAAAAGACACCTTTATAGAGGGCAGCCATAATTTAAATGACAGCAGGGTGTAATTTTGCTTGTTATAAGTCAAATTTGCAGAGTTTCATGTTTCATGCGTTTTTCTCCTTCCCCCCTTCCCAACCCGTTTTATCCCTTTTTCCCCCCCTTTCTCATTTTTTCCCTTCTGTTTGCCGAGGATCTTCCTGTCCTTACTCCAAGAAAATTCCTGAAAAGAAGAAAACACTCTCCCGTGTTGAGGTTTTCCGGAATCAGATTTCAACTAGAAATAAATTAAATATAAAAAAGAAAGAAAAAAAAAAAAATCAGCTGCATTTTCCTGCGTTGTAGCCGCTCCTCGTCTCCTCCCGAGTCTCAAAGTATATTTACAGTAATCCTCTGCGGCAGATCCCGCATCGCCTGTCCGCTTCTCCACCTTCGCAGTGCAGGACCCCCCGTGCAGACGAACCCTGCCAAGCATACAGATGCATATGGAGCCTTTATGCAGATCCACCCCACCTTGAAAACCCGAACGAGAGACCAATGAACTTGGTAAATGGTTGACCTCTCACCTGCGCACAACGGAGAGAGAAGCCGGCGGCTTAATCCAGGCAGGTGTCTGACAAGCAGGCGAACATAGCCGGGGCCGTATCACACTGACCCTCGCTCAGACCTCCCTTATCTATTAATCTACACCTCTCTGTAACAGGGGGGTTGAATTAACACCTCCACGTGGCGTGGGGGCTTCTGATTAACACACATCACCCACCAAGCTGCTGTCTGCCTGCCCAAATACAAGACCAGGAGAGACGCGCAAACACATACGTGCACCAAACTGTACATCCATGCACACACACTTTTACAGCACGATCACGACACGCAAGGTTTAACATGCGTGTTTTATGGCACTTTTCTGAATGAAAAAGGAAAATAATGTGCACCCAGAAATGAAATAATCGAAGAAACGTGAGTTCTCCAGTGCATGTCTGTTGTTTAATTTGACATAAATAGTTTCCCATCTAAACAGAGGCCATGTTAAATATTTATGTGCCTGTTTTTTATTTTATGGAAGATTTGCGCGACGCAAAATAGAAGCCGAGCTAGCTGCGTCTTTATGGCGCATGAAATATATTATGAACGGATTAAGGAGCAAGCTCGCGAGAATGGGCGCGCGTGGAAAATTGCGTCATAAAACGCACAAGAGCGGCGCGCCAAAATAGGCGGATGAGAACTGTTCATATAAAAGTTGGGAGTTGTTAAAAGTGTGTGTATAAAAAAAAAAAAAAGACAAATCCCACCACTGACTTATTCTCAGCTCAGTGAGGAAAGCCAAATAGGAGTAATTGTATTTGAGGGTAGAACGTAGTAATTTAGACTGTTAAAACCATTGGTGTCATCTTTATTTAATCTCACCCATGGCGAGAAATCATATCCTCCCTTTTTCCAAAGCCAAACACACACAAATCTCCACTTCCTTCCTCTCCTTCTTCTCCCCCTCTCCCTCCTTCTCAACTCGAGCAGTTTAAAGAATCCTTCCACTATCATTATTAGTATTGAACTCATTTCTAAATTCAGAAATTGGCTAAGGAAGATCATTCATTGCAGCAGATAGTAAAATCAATAGCTTTTGTGTCAGGCGGCAGGGTCTGTCTCCGTCTCTCAGGGTGGGTTGGAGCTGAGTGTGTGTGTGCGTGCGAGAGTGTGTGTGTTTCGAGCGGCAGAGTACAGTACAGAGTGCAGACAAAAGGCGAGCGAAAACTGGGGGAGTGGGGCCACCTCTTGACGACATGGATACACAGTCGCACACACACGCAACACACACTCGAGCACAGCTGTAGCTGCTGTGGCTGGGCTGCAAGTCCAGACGTACACTCGAATGTATTTATATTTAAAACACACGTGCCTATATTTTGCATTTAAATTAAATATAAAGGCATGCAGGCATTTGTTTTGCGTTTGTTGCTAGTTCACACACATTTAAAATATATGAACATGCTCAAATTTACATACACGTTGGCTTAATTATTTTATTTGATTTTATGCATCAACACACACTGAGCACATTTATATATATACACACACACACACACTTTCGTTTTCTTTTCTTGTCTTTTTTTTTTTTTTTTTTTGCAGGCGGAGCCCAGTGACGGAACGAGGACAGCTTATCCCAATGAGAGTCAAATCAATCAAGTCCTTTTAATCACCACTCTGCTTTTATAGTGTGGCAGTAATGATGGAAGCCTATGTAGGGGCAATCCCCTAAGACCCCCCCCCCCACACACACACACCAACTCCACCACCAACTCCTCCACCACCACCACTACCACCCCATGCGGCTGGCTCGGATTGGAGCCGACACACACACACACACACACACACACACACACAACTCTGATGATTTTCATTTCTCAATTACATTATCTTATTAACCAATCAATTGCCGGCCTTATCAATAATTAATGTCTCTCCAACTATTAGAACGTAGATTAGATTAAACGCCAGTCTCTTGTCTCCCTTCTTTGATACTTTTAACTGGGCCCTTCATGGCCAATGAGATTTCAAGAGAAAGCTCAATGTCTGAATGCATTTTTAATATTATTAATATGTGTATTTATTATCGCTGTTTAGAAAAAGATTTTAAGTTTTGACACATTTTCTTTTACATTTACTAAGTAGTATTGTGGTTATAGTGAGAAATTAGGAAAACAAATGTCAAGCAACCAAAATATAGTTTAAAGGGGCACTATGTAGTTTTGGAGAGGAAATCAGAACTTAGCATGTTATTATTTACAATATGAATGAGGTAATAATACAAACTCAGACATATTTATTTTTTCCATAAGTGAATAAACAAGCTGTTCTCAGAGGAAAATAAGGTCCCCAGAACACTGTTTGAAGCTAGAAAGGTGGCAGGGTCCGCCAAATCTAAACAAAGTAAAACAGGATGAAATTGTGTTGTCCTTTAAGGCCAGTTTGTTTACTCAGTCATGAAAACGAAGAGTTTTTTTAATTTAGTTTGTCAGTGAAGATCTTTCTCTTCTGATTAGTATGTCTTCCCCAAACTACAGAATGCACCCTTAAATCCTGTTTTTTCAAGTCAATACTGTATTTACAGTCAATTTTAAGTGTCCTGCATTTTAATTAAAAACCATATAAGAGTTGACATATATATATATATACTTTTATCCCCTTCTTTCTTTTCTTTTTTTTTTTTTTTTGAAGACTGAGCACCACCAGATTAAACGACTGGTTAAGAAGGATATTTTTTGCATTGCAGTGCCCAGCTCTGGCATGCGCCGCTGCTCCTGCTGACTGCCAGACGAGTGCTCGGAGGGGTGTAAAAAGGAACGAGCTCACGGATCGATGTCTCACTCTGCTCGGCCCAGCTTGTAGCTGTTGTTTCTCACACAGAGAGAGCTTTGTCCGGGGCTCCGCACACACACACACACACAAAAACAGCCGGTAACAACTGTTTACCGTCTGCTGCCTTGGGCCTGAGTGGGGGCCTTGAACTCGTTACACCTTGCGGTAGCCGGCGGCGGCTCGCTCTTTGAGGCTGCTGATATTAACCGCTTCGACAGCATAGAAGTGGTCTGTGGGAGGGTGAGGGGGCTGCTATTGAAACATCAGGATTTTTGACTTGTATAGGAAAAGCCTGGTGTGTGTGTGCATCTACACACACAAATACCTGTAGACAAGCCCACTAATTGTAGTGTGTCATTTTCTCTTTTCTCTCACTCTCACACACACACGCACTCAAAAGGTTTCCTGACCCCAGACTGCAGGGCTGTGCAGCTGTTAATTATAACCCAGTTCACAGGTTACACATATTCTCACAATGGATCGCACGGAGGCAGCTCCTTATCATTTTCTGATTTCTTTTTCATGATTTAGGCTGGAGGTGTGTGAAGTCATCGGCGGGGGCTGTGCTGGGAAACCTGGACGCACTCGGATCGAGGTAAGATGAGAAGAAAAAGATGTGGAAACGCGGAGAAAAAGTGAGCTCTCGGCGTCTCCTCGAAACATCTGTCAGCACTCAGACTCCGGTGGCGGGGCGGAGGAGAGAGCAGTGGGCCCTGGTATGCGGCGGGCCCGGCCCAGGAATCAGTGGAGCCGCTCAGCTTGGCAGGGCCGCCTTGTTTATTTGCCCTGACCTCGCGTTCGCTCCGAGGTTACGGGACCTGCGTAGTGAAAGGAGCCATTGTCCTGCAGGAAAAATCTGTTACAAATATTTACCATGGGGGGGGATGCAAAGCCCATGGCCTGCAGCCAACCAGACCAGAGCTGTAAAATTCACTACAGTGCAGTTTTTGAATGAGCCACCCTCCACCCATCATCCCTTTTAAAATCATACCCCTGCATTTTTGTTAATGAGATCACACTGTCACAGGTTATTAGTCATTTAATAGCCTTAACATCAGGTTCCTATGATTTCCTTCAGCCCAAATTTATCCCTAACATTTGAGCAGAGCATGTGTGCAGGGACAGTGTGGTTATACATTTAATGGCTTCTGTCGGTCTGCACATTACCGAAATTATAATTCCCCTTAATTTTATGTATTTCCAGCGAAAACACACACTAATTTGCTTCCCTGGCCTCTAGTTTGTGTACGACATTATATTTAACTACTGCGCCGATGTTTTTCTTGCAGAAAAATCTGGAGCACATCCCCGCACTACATTTCTTATTCCACCGGGTCCCCCTGTTAGGTCAGTAGTAACAAATGCATTTTCAAAAAGGCTGCATAAATTCCCTCCCCCCCCCCCGTTTTTTTTTTCTTGAAAATGCCATACTGGTTTTTAGCTGGAATAAATCTGCTGGTTTCCATCACGCTTTCGCCTTTCTTACCCTTGCAGCCGGACCAGGCGGACACCCTCACCGGCGCATTGACATGCAACAAAGCTAATGGTGGCCGGGACAGGAGGGCCTAATCTTCACTAACTGACAAGATTTAAATTGAGGAGACATCTTCCGCTGATTAGCTCCCACACCCACAATTATCCAACTGGGGTGTCAAGCAAGGTTTAACATCTCCACTGATTCTGCTCTCCTGAGACATCCGGGAGGCAATGCAATCGCTTTTAATAACTGCCTCCCTCCTTTTTGCTCCACTCCCTCCCTCCATCCCTCTCTCTCTCGCTCTTTCTCTCTCGCCCCTTTCTCCTCTCCTGCACGGCGGTCCTGCCCTCCTCTTCCTCCCCCTCCTCTCTCTCCCTCTCTCTCTCCTACCTTCACTCCCTCTGTACCCCCCCCCCCTCCCCAGTTCTCAGTCATTCAAGCTCCCTTCAAAATTAACCTTTCCTGCGAAAATATAATTTCTCACAAAATGAACCCCACTGAGCGATTTTTTTTTCTTATTTGGAATAATTTATTCAAATTGCCCAACTCAGAACAGCAGAGCAATCTGAACACCGAGTGGACCCCTGAATTTGGATCTGTCTCTCTTTTTTTTTCATCTAAGGGTAGAGAGGGAGAGAGAAAGAGGAAAAAAAAAAAAAAAAGTTTATGTACCTTGCTGTCTTCTGGCAAATAAGGGGGCTCGCTTCCACCTTCTATCCCCAGCGCTCTGGCAGCGGTATCCCCCTCGAGTGTACACCTCATTAAAATTCATCTGATCTGAATATTTTTTGCAAATATGGTCTGATTGCTCACCATGACATGAAACATCCCTGTGTGTTATTTTAATCACACGCACCCCAACGGGCAACGTATATGATGGCTGTGACATTGAACTCCTCCACTGCTTGACCCCATTTTATGAGTGCACGTCACTTTAGGAGGGGGCCGGGGGGACGGAGGAGGGGGCGGCGGCGGCGGTGGTTTGGAAGTTACCTGGAAATGATGGACACGCTTGATAATTCTTCCCTCTTTTTTCTTCAAATGTTCACACAGCATCAGCTCGGTTTAAAGCCCCTCTCAATCACGCCGCCGCCACCCCCACCCTCACCCTCACCCTCCGCTCCCTCCCCCCCACCTGCTCCACTCTCCCCCTCTCTAATGAACTGTTTTCTTCCGGTGATGGAACGGGGACACAAAGCAATGTGATTAATAATTTACTGTTTAGTTTTACTAATTGATCTGTTTTGGGAGCCGGGATAAAAGTGAGGATGCATCCTCGGCGCACAATGCCTTTCATATGGCATTTATCCACAAGTCACAACCGGCTCCCTCAAGATGAATAATGAACTAAACAAGATCAAATAATGATCACTTGGGAGCGTGAGAGAGAACTCCCTTACAAACACCACCGAGTTTACCTTAGGTTCTCTCTGCATATCACACAACAGAGTGGCGCAGGAGATGAGCAGCAACAAAGAGCCATGTAAGGGGCTTGCAAGGACAGAGCTTGTGATTAGTTTTCAGTGTTTGTGAAGTCGGGAAAACTTTTCTGCATGTCTCCTCTCATTACGGTGTCGCTTGTCCAATGTTGATCTTACATTTGCTCCTCCATAACCTTGAATATCTTTCAGAACGAGCAGAGGAATTCTCAGGGAACGTGATCTGAACTCCTCGACGTCTGAAGTCAAGGTGAGTTTGAACTTACCTGTCGTAGTCATGGCGAGCATGTAATGTAAACATTCCATGATTGACAACTAAAAATAGGACTGCAACCAACAATTAATTCATTGTCAATCATCTGTTGATTATTTCCTCAGTCTAGAAAATTGTGAAAAATGTTGATGAGTGTTTCACAAAGCTCAAGATGACGTCCTCAAATGTCTTGTTTTGTCCACAACCCGAATATATTCCACTTGCTGTCCAAGAGAAGTAAAGAAACCGGACAATATTCACATTAAAGCAGCTAAAATGAGAGCATTTTGCCTTTTTTTTTTCATAAAAATGTATTCAAACCGATTTGAATCAATAAAAACGAGTTAATCCATTAATCGTTGCAGCTCTATTAACCACACAAGAGAATAACAGAAAAGACACATTCGCTTTTCATTTATAAAACCTGATATCTGTTTTGAGACCTTGAATGAAATGAGGCTGACCAGACCCGAAGTCACAAATGGCAGTGAATCTTTTATTTCCGATAAAAAATAGGGCTTTCCAGACAATTTAGAACCCAGCATGTCATCACAGTGAACACTTGAAATGAACTATTCACTTTAATTCAAGTAAATCTGAACCCATGTACGTCAAATTGTCTTCCACACACGGCCCCCAGTCAGTCATAACAACTCAGTGTAGTCGCTGAAGTGCTTCCTGCTGGAACAGATTCAGTCTTCCTTCCCTCCTCTCCGCTGTATTGTCATGGAAAAAGTACAGCGGCCCGAGGCGTCCTGCTGGCTCAGCAGGGGGAACGAGCGTTCAGTGTGTTTGTGACGTCAGGAGTTTGAATCCAGCTCACGACTTTTGACTCTCTGCACTAGTAAAAAGGAAATGCGAGGAACAACGAGGAAAATAAAACATCACTGCTGACATTGGTGCTCAAATTTAAACTGGAATTTACAGAGCACCTGTGTGCTTTTATTTTGACACTGTACTCGCTGTGTGGTCAAGCCGGAAACTCAGATTATCCTGTTTTTACTGCAAGACGCATATGAAAAAACAATGCGGTTTAATGCGAAATACATTTATTTAACAGTAGTAGCCAGTTATGGATGTATATCTATGCACATTCTCTTTAGTGCTGGCTTACTTGTGAGCCATTTCACAGTGCTAATCTCGCACGGACGGGGAGGGCTGTGGGTTCGGCAGTGGAAGCAGTCTGCAATCTATTTATCCACAGCACCTTAACACCGAGGGGGGATTAAAAATGAAATGAGAAACATTCCTTCCTTGATGCGCCAAGGTCTTAAAAGAGACAGAATGGGGTGAAAAACATCTTGTATCACAGAGATGTTCATCTGTTTGCAGATGAGCCATGTGTGCTTTTTTATTATTTATTTTTTTTTAAGTGTGCGAGACTGACACAAATTTACATTTTATTGTTTTGGATTACACGCTGTTGGCCCATTGAACCTAATGCGCTTTCTCCGCTGCCGTATCTGTAATGGTTATAGCTGTTAGCTTGTAAATAAGGTTTAATACAGCGAGCCGCTGTGAAGTACCAGCCTGTGTGTGTGTATGTGTGTGCGTGTGTGCATGTCCGCATGCTCTCAGTGGTCTCTTATAAATATTCCCATGGCTGGGTAGAGAGTGTCATTATGTGTTAGCTGCAAGTAGCATAAGATTAAAGCACCAACTAAATGCCCATATCATTACCCTATTAGCATATGACATATATGTGTATAGGTGCCGGCTTAATTAGCGTTGATTGATTGGAATCAATGAGTGTAAAAAAGGGGGCTAAGAGGGGGCAGGGTTTGTGGGTTGGTAAGTAGGGTGTCTTGTGAAAGTATCCAGAATTAAACTGGAGATAGTCCTCTTATTTCTGATTTGATTTGGCTTAGCTGTTAAACATGTAGGCAATCTAGTTGCCTTTGATACTCGACTAAAATCTATCCTGCCTGTTCCCCCCACCTCCCTTGGAAAAAAAAAAAAAAATAGTAGCCTAATTTTGTCATGGATATTACACAGACACATGCATGAATCAGTGCTGGTTGTCATAATTATGTTAACATAGGGGATATTAAATGAGACAGGCCTATTTCCAAAGGTGAGACTGTAGAATCAACTCAGCGCTCAACAAACCTCGGTGTCAATCACGCAAGCGATTCATATTCAACTAAAGTCAAGCGCATCTGCCTGGATGCATTATTTATGTCGGAAATAAGCAGCTTAACCGAATCATGCTAGCAGCTATTAGCAAGAGACACACACCTAGCCCGCTCCCCGTCTCTCTTCGGAGGCCATGTTTGAAGTCTAAATAACACAAGTTTGATTAGGCCCACGGAAGCCAAAGCAATCCCACTGAAGTCTGCTGTTTTAGAGCGCTGGAACAAAGCTGCGCCTGTGTTTGTAGTTGTCATTAGGCTGTATATCCCTCTCCTCTCCCCTCCATCTCCCTTTCTCCTCGCTCTCTCTGCGGGCCAAATAACAGCGGAGGTTAGCATTCCAGAGTTACGGCTCTATCCTCCTGTCATGAGCGCGAGGCTCTGTTTTAGATCAGCCGTCCCCGCCGCGCCTGATGGACAGCTCTGAGGATAAATGTAACGTGAATAAAAACAGCACTGTTGACTGTACAAAGGCTTTTGTTGATGAACCGGAGCTTGTGCTGAGGGGGAAACGGGTGAGGAGGGGTTGGGGGGGATTCGGGGTTGTGAGAGGGTTAAGCGATGCCGGGTATGGTGGGGTAAGTGAGTGTCCTCCTCCTCCTCCTCCTCCTCCTCCTCCTCCTCACTGTTCATATTCAGCCTCCACCTTTCAAATACATCTCATTCATAATGGATAGATCCGGATCTCTGTTTTGCATCTTCAACTGACAGTTTTAGTGTTTTTTTTTTTTTCCTCCTTCTTTTCCTTCACTTTTTTCGACCCCCCCTCCACCCACCCTCTGGCTGATGTCCTGGTTACTGTGCTGCAGGAGAGTGTGGCTGTTTGTAATCCAGAGGAATTTGTCTCTGTCTCAGAGCAAAGGCCCGTGATCTACGGCCTAGTTCTGTGCTAGTGCAGGACACGAGAAACCTACAGGTTTATTACAGGTAAAAATATCACAAAGGGCTTTTTTGCTCCATTTGTCTGGCCTCACTGTCACGCTGTAGTATTTGCAGGCTGTGAGTTACAGGTAGACGGTGACAGTGAGTCATTTCCTTTTTAAAGTGGGACAGGGAAAATATCCTGGACCCGCACACACTCGCACACACACACACTCAACCTCGTAAACCAGCATACAACAAAGCCGCATCAGGTGGTCCCCACAGGTTACCCATCATCAAGCCTAAATACAGCCCTCTATCACAGGCGGGCCTCCATTTACCTCCACACACATACACACATATGTAACCCTGGCAGCCCTAGCACCGGCTGCCTTTTACCCCTGCTTATTTAGATGCACTCGAGGACACAATGGGGGTGCATTAGCAGCGCTCGGCCTCACAGCAGCTGTAATTTCATTGTGGTTACCACATGCATCCTACTTGACTCTCAATTCACTCTCTGGGATGAGGGCCAAATAATGGGATTTACCCTGTCTGACGAGAGCCTCCCACCCTCCCCTTCGTGTGTGTGTGTGTGTGTGTGTGTGTGTGTGTGTGTGTGTGTGTGTGTGTGTGTGTGTGTTAATGTGGGTATCTCATACATACAACTACCTACAGGTGTAGCTACTGACTTGTGTGTGCATACATGTGTGCAGTACAGTAGATGCATATGTGTGAACATGTTTTATCATATTTCATTTTATCAATGCGAGTTCAGCTATCATTGTCAACATCAGGGCTGAATGTACTGCTACTCCACACTGTGGGTTAAAGGGATGAGCTTGTTCTAAATGGACTTTAGAGTAAATGGTTGAACATGTAAGGGATCATTTCAGCGTGTTGTAGTAAGTTTTGGAATATAAATGCTTATGAGGCTTGTGTTTAAATGCTGCATATAATGCATATATCATCTACAAAGTTACAGTTTTGTGGATAAAGGAAATCAGAAAGCTGATTTGTATTAATATTCAAGAAGTTTTACTGTCATGACAGCAGTTTTTAAAGGGTAAGTCCACCATTTTTACACATTAATGTGTATTTACAGGTCTTGAAGTACTACTGCATATGATAAAAAAAAGTGGTATAAAGCCTTTTGTGGCTCCAGAGGAAGCTGCAGATGATTTGATAAATTGTCTCCAGTGATGCCATATAGCAACTAAGTTGCATTGTGGGTAATGTAGGCAAAAGAAAGAAGAATGCGTGCCCTTAAAAAGGGCAATATCTCTGATTCTGTTTATTGATCTTGATCATTTATTTTTAAACTGCCCATTATGAGGCCAACAGTGTTAAAACAGTGCAATGTTGGCCATTTGACTGCTTTTCAAAACCTGGTGCCTACACTACCCACAGTGCAACTGGACGAAAAGTATGTATCAGATTACATGCAGCTTCTCCTGGAGGCACAAAAATTGTTACAGCAGAACCAGAGATATCGCCTGATTTAGGCCACGCATTCTTCTTTGGTGCCTCCGTTATCCACAATGCAATTTGACGAATGACTGAATGAATGTTAACGTTGCTAACACTAGCTAATGCTAGGTAACGTTGGCATTGCTAATGCTAGCTATTTGATGTTGGGCAGCACAGTATGGGCTCATACTGTAGAAATCAACAATTTTTACGTTTTTTATGGGTTTTTTTCCACAAACTCGCAACTATGTAACTAGTATTTACTGATGCAGAGTTGCTGCAGTGTATAGAAGATGAATATAGGACTAGGCCGCCACAGTATTTGCAGTAACACCCTCAAACTTGAATGTTAGTCGCAGTATGTCTAATAAAACGCTCTGCTCTCGCCTTAACCCTTATTTCTTAGTAATTATAATGGAAAAATAGGAAAAGAAAAGTAAAAGGCTTAAAAACTTTTAATTTGTATTCATGAGATAAGAATTGTGAGCCACGAGGAGGAAGAAAACAGCTCCCCCATCACAATACAGCATGCATCACTTTTATCACATGTGTTCACACACACACACACACACACACGCTTGAACAGATACACGTGCATGCACGCACACGCCTACAAACAGTACAAGAAACAAAAATTAATCAGGACGAACAAAGCCTGTCTGAACGCGCAGTTGCACATTAGCGTTCACACACACTTTTTACACACACACACACACACACACACACACACACACACACACACACACAGGAAGCATTAATTTATTCAGGTTAGTGGTGTGCTTTAATTATTACAACCAGCCTTTCTCTCCCCCCCCAATAATAGCCAGCACGTCTGTAGCTGTAGCTGTCAAAAACAAGCTGAAACAATTTCATCTGTGAGCAGAGAAACAAACAGCGTCTCCTCTCTCTCCTCCCTCTCTGTAGTGTAAAGGCCTTTAATCAGGCCCTGGTGTATTTTCTGTTTATTTATTATGTGATAGTGAGAACACAGCCTCTAAATGTGTTGTGTTGTGGTATGGCTTCACTGAGCATTTCCCAGCGTGGGGGGAAATTGATAGGGAGTTTCATAATTAAGCAAATTAATGAGTTTATTCGGTGAGCAACCAAACACTTAGTACGATGCCAGCTCCTATCTCCACAGAGACATGAAAAGTCTCACTTTGTTGCCGGGGTTGTTTGTTCGGTGAGTTTGCGCGTGCGTGTGCGCGTGTGTTACAGTATGGGAGTCTGTTTGAGTTAGCATCCCTTTGTTTTTTTTGTTCGTCTTTACAGTCCTTTGCATTCGACGGCCCGCCGGAGTCACATTGTGCTGTTTTTATGCTGATTTTAAAGCTATGCAAATCGAGTCAGAAACACAAAGACAATAACTGTTTTTTAAACATCAAATATGTTGCAGCGGATTCTCAGAAATTAGGCATTCACAGCAAATCCTCTATTTTCCAGATCGTTTGTTTATCATCAGTGGCCTCAGGAATAATGCATCCCTCATTTCTAATATCTAGCTGTGTCATAATGGCCCCCTCGTGACAGCAGGCTATTAATGAGCTGCCATTTTGTGCCTTTGACTGCAGTTGCACTGGGCTTCATTAATTTCCACAGGTCTGAGAGGTGAGGAGAGAGGGAGAGTGTGTGACTGCGGAGGCCACTGTCCCCAGAGACACAACACAACTGGCTGTATGACTGCATGATCACTGCTTCTTTTTCTTTCAGTGCTTTGTTTTTCCTTGTGCACCAAAAACACCTTGTCTACATCGTGCATTCTTGTCGGTGCATATCGCCATAGTGACCACCCTCTGCCTATCTGTTGGGTGTGTAATTACTTCAGAATAGGAAACGGAGGCAGGCACACAATGATGGATGACGACCCCCCACCCTCGCAGGAAGGCACAAGGCCGACCTAGGGCCAGAAAAGGAAATGAGAGGCTTTTTAGAGGACGCCATTAGGTCACCACAAGTGTCCTGCCTGCTGTTTATCCCCCCGTTCTTTCCGCCTCTCACTCTTTTTTTCTAATGCTCTCTCTCTCTGCTTGTGTTTGGCAGTGGCAACAAAACAGAGTGTCAGAGTGCAGAGAAATGATGTCACGCTCCTGCTGAGTGTGACTTTGTTGTGTGAGCACGAACCTGTCGGCGAGGGCATGTGCGAGGAAATGTGCCGTTTGTAAGGCGAGTCTGAAAATCGGTAGTTAAGTTTGTCATCTAATCGATTGAAATCATTTTTAACATATTTAAAACAAGTTTTTTTTGTTTTGACTTGTCATTATGAAGTAGATGTTGATCACACAGTGTAATAATGACACCACCGGCATTTAGATTGGTTTCCTATAAACCTCCCTCTTGCTGTAAAATGTTGTCTGCCACCAGGGCACGAAATCTCTTGGCAGCCCGTCACCGTTTATATTTGCTTCCATGTCTCCATTATGGACTAGGTGAATGAATAAACTCATGTTTTGTTCTGTGATACAGTTGTCTTTGCATCTGTGGTGCTAACAATAATACCACTTGGAGATGCTAGGGATGAAAAGTTGTCTGTTTCCACTTTAACTAACAATATTGTCGGATATATTCCTGTCTGATACTGTAATACTCTGCTCTTATTTGCTGACATGAAAATGAATGTGTGTCACTCGCCCTGTTTCAATGTATGAACATGTTTCTTTCCTCTTTGCCCCAGTGCAGCTGGAGCGTTTTAGTGTGAAGCAGCTGCAGTGAACTGCAAATGTTTGCATTATCCCTGAATATCAAATGTTGATTTAAATCTCTTTTTATACATTTTTTTCTTTTCCATTGAAGGATCAGTTTTAAACATGGCACACAAGGACTTCATCAGCTCTGCAGAAGTGCTGACACGGCAGCCCTTTGTAATGTGTTTATGTGGAAATTTAAATCGGCAAAATTACGACACGGCCCTGAGGTGAATTCATATGTACATGCGGTGGTGGTGGCCGCTGACGGTGTGACGGCAGAAAGAGATGTTCCAGTCTGTTTCTCTTCCTCTTCATCTGTCTTTGTTCACCTCCCCTCCCCCGTCCCCCCCCCCCCCTACTCATCACTGATATATCTCTCTTCACTCCCAACCACCCCTCCCCTCACCTCTGTCCTCCCCCGTCCTCGCTTCCCTCCCACCAGCGCAGACAATAAATATCATGTCACGAGGATGGCAATGCTCCTTCATGGAACACTGCATGTTTATTAGAGGCAGGAGAAGTTTAAGAGAAATGCTAACAGTGTTCATTAATGGGCCGCATCCGCGTTTGATGAGGCATGGCACATCCTAGCCACCGGCCAAACGGGAGAACGGCGAGGGTTTTCAGGCGGGGGGACGACGGGCATAACGGCCACCGGTAAACGGCTGGTAATTGTGTCCAAATTGTACGACGAGAAGGCCTCTCAAGGACTGACAGTGACGGAGCAATTATGGCAAGCCAAGCGAGCTGTGTCAAATTAGCCCTCTCCTCCCCTTCCTCCTTATTCCAAAGCCCAACCCTTTCTGCCACCCGCTGACGGGGGAGTCATATTTCTTTGCCCTACACAGCAACACCGAGCGCTAAACCCCCTTGATTGCGAATGATAGGCAAGACTAGCCACTGCAGCTTGACGATTTCGAATCGTCAATAGCACAGTAGCGAAACGACAGGTCACGTGGGCGTCTGAGCAGGTATAGAGATGTTTAAGTTGGAGGAAGGAAGTTTGAGGGGGGACGGCGGGTGGGTGTGTCTCATGTGTTCAATCGACCCAACTGAGGGAGTCTTTACCGGGGAAGGTCATCAGTCAGCGTTGGCTGTCAGGGATGGATCACACACAGTGGAGTGCGCCTGACTTTGGTAATTACATCTGACTGCAGAGTGGGGATGTCTTCTTTTGTGGGCCCACAATGACTGCATAATTTATAATTAACTGCAATCAGTTCAGTCACAAGGATGTTCATCAGGGCTTTTTGTTTTAGGGTGGGGTGGCGAGCAGTTTGGAGCTGGATCATCCTTCATATCGTCTGAAAGTTACATGCTTCAGTTTGTAGGCGTTTTGTCAGCAAATCTGTTTTTTGTTGTTTTTTTTCTACTCAAATTCCTAAGAGCTTTTTTCTTTCCTGTCAGTCGTTTTTTGTTTTCCTACACAGAATATGCATCCTGGAAGGAATATAATGTCTTCTGATGTATTCTTTATGACCCCTTCTTCTGCCATTGTTTATGCAAACCGGAGTGGGGGGGAGGAGAAAGAACAACGTATCGGCTGCATGTGCAAACTTTAGATGGAACAAATGGGTTTCATGAAGATCACAGTGGGAAGGATCAATAGGACTGATGATTCAAGGTGTCAATCCATACATGCAAACACATTCTAATTGATTTTCTCCTATTGATTTCGCTCGTGCCTCTGCAGCTCTGGTTAAGATGGGAACATGTATTTGTGTTTGATGATAGAATCCAGACAGTGATTAGTCTTCCGGCGTGTCAAAATTAGTGTTGCTTACTTTGATTTATGGTTATAATGCATATTAAATAAACCTCAGACGACTGTGTGCCGGCTTTGAATTATCATGAAAGAAGTATAATTTATGCGCTGTGATGTGATAATCATCTTATGAATTATGTAAACAATTATGTCCATAAATCACATTTCTTAAATCATCAGAAAGTAGTTAATTGAATGTCTTTGTCTCTGTACTGCTCCTTTAAATTTAAATATTAAATTGTAGTGCACAGAGTCTGTAGAGACTGTACAGGTAAGATGTGAATTCCAGTGTGTGCGAGCGCGTGCATGTTTCACGGGTGCGTGCGTGTGCCTGCCCGCCAGTGTCTAAGTTTGAGTCCAAGTATATCAATCTTGCCGCTGCCATTAATGTCACTTTCAGCTCATCATTCTCAAATTATATTTAATAATAGATAGCTTTTGGGCATAAATGTTAATGCAGAATTGCATAGAATTTTATGTTCTGAAAATGACATGCCTTAGTTAACCTCTCAATATTTAGAGAGCTACTTCACTTACATGCAGATGCCAAAAAAAAAATCCTAATAAGTGAATGCAGGCTGGTAACTTTCTCTGCAAACTTTCCTCTTAGTCAAAACCAAACATTCCCTTCAGACTGCGCTGAGCTTTGACTGCGTCTGCTTCAATGGTAAGCAGCCGGTTTTGATTATTGATTTTACCCCTTAAAAGCAATTTTAGCTAATGTGGGTAGGATAACATGCCAGCATCAATTCTAAGTCAGCTTCGTGATAGATGCCATTTCCAAAAAAGCAAAACTCGACGTTAGATTTTTCCTGTCAAAGCTCGTTATGTGGAGATAGCAGGGTGTCTGGAGGTCCTTAAAAAGCCTTCTGTTTTACAAATATTACGCCCTTAAAGTCATTAAACAGACTTCAATTTGAATTTGATTGCCACAAACATTTAATTTAACTTAATTTATCCATTTTTAAATTTCCTTTTGTAAAACTGAGTCAAGCTCGTCGGCAAGAAAGTCTTTTCTGATGTTACAAATCTTTAAACCTACCACTGAACCAAATACCGCTTCAACTTTATAGTTGCACTAAAATGTAGATTCACCTAACTCATCACATCCCTACATAAAACCTACCTCTGCATGGGACCACATGTATGCTACCCTAACCCTAAGGTCTTTAAAAACATTAAATATTAGTGCCTGATACCTGTAGGGGGCCTTTTCTTTGTTTTTCAAGTCCATTTTGGAAGAATTTAGTTCTCATGATTCCTTAATTAAAGATAATTATTAACCTCTTGAAACACTGTAAATCAGAATACTGATCCTTTTACAGCTTACCACCTTCACTGGGAGTCTGTCTTTTGAAATCCCACTTTCTCTCCCCAAGCTGTCTTGTACTGTATGTGATTAGGTGGATTAGACCATTGGGACTTCATTGGACCACGTATTGATTAACTATTAACCCACTAACACCAAATAATCCATTTTAAACGTTCCCAGATTTGTTGGCGTCAGCTGCGTGTTTGATTCTAGGTTGCCTCAGGACATAAACTTTGATTTCACCGTTTTTCGCCGTGAAAACTCGGGGGGGTGGCAAACATCTCTGCAGCCCCATTACATATTAACGGCATCTCCAGTTATGTTCTTAAAACATGATGAGTACACTGCAGCCGAGTTGCCTGCGAGATTAATTATTGACACTGTCCTTTGCGCAACCCGATCTTAAAAGTGTTCCGGTTTTTAAATGTCCTCTTATATAAAAATATGTTTCTTCTGTTACTTCGGAGAGCATTTTTTTTTCTTTTCCTGTCAACATGTTGGAGCACTTTGGCGTGGATGCATGTGGTATGGATTGGGATTTGAGACCACAGAAAGCTATGGATGGAAGTCATCATCATTCAGAGTCACTTAGGCGTTTTAACATCCACATTGTACCCTCGCCTCGGCTCTGATCAGCGCCTTTAAAGTGTGTGCAACAATCTGGCAAAGAGATTAGGCCCCGGTTTGTAGCAATTGGTGTTCTGTTCGTAGCGGGAATGGGTTTAAGAGAGATTTGAGTTCAGTCCAGCTGGGCCAGTGGGGCTATGATAGTCATGTGTTGCTGCATGTTGTTAGGCCTTCCCCCGCTTCCTCCCCAGTCCCTCTCGGCCCCTAGTGGTATCATTTTGTTTATTAGCAGGATTCCTTGGCCCTGTTGTTTATTCATAAGCCATTGTTTTCAAGCATGAACTGCTCTATTTTGAGGGGTTCCATATTTGTCAGCTGAGTGTCGGCGGATGGCACCCGCACGCCTCCCAGCACCTCCAGAGACTCCCCATTCTGACAAGGACATTTTTTTCCTCCCCCATCCTCTTCAAGCTCCCGGTGTAATGAAAACTAAATACGCACGTCTTCCCTCGCTGTCTGTCTCTTATCCAACTCTCTCTCTTTCTCTTCTCTTTACTCTCTCCCCCCCTTTTTTTTTTTTTTTATCCTTCCCTCTCTGCTTTCCTGACACCTTGGCCAATGGGAGTTGTTTCTGTGCCCGGCGGTTGTCAGGAGAGACAGCCAATAAGCAATCAAAGTGGCGGCCAGCGGCTGAGACAAAGGAGCACTCTGCCTTTTCTGAGGTGCTGCGACGGGCGGTACAGAGGGGGCTTGCATGTATAATTAAGTGAGAGAGGAAGCCGGGGCCACTTAATCTTCCCCCTAATGGTGATCCTAGCTCCATCACCGGGGCCCCTCTGGGGGGGCCGTACCCCAAAGACCCACTCTCCGGGTCACCGCTGTCCCCCAATTGTCATTGGCAAATCTTTTTTATCGGCCGGAAGAGCTGTTTTCCTGGACCGCTGGCATTGATCCATTCATCATGGCTTTGTTCCTTTAAGAACTCTGAGGGCACACCAAGGGTCTGCCGAATGAGCTATTTATCATCCAGCAGAGAAAAATAGAGGAAGATATTTTACACAGAGTTTTTCTCAAAGCTCACAATAGCCTGACATATTTTCAGGTTTGGCCGGTATTGTTACAGCGGTCCCTGTCACCTGTGTGATTTATACAGACAGTTATTATGTTTGAGTGTAAGGACACTTAACCTGTTTGATTATTGATTCTCATGAGCATGAACTTCCTGCTGATGATGTGTTGGTGATGTAAACATTTTTCGGATGTGAGATGTGTAGGATGCTGCTGGGTCTGCTCATCTTATATTGACTCAAACACACAATATGTAACTTCTGCCAGTAAGGGTGTCCCAGTGAAAACAAAACACAAGGTGTAAAGTAGCATGGGATTACGGGAGTTGTTGATACATATCTTTATCTTTAGGAAAAGGCTTATTCTCCGTCTTGCTAAGTCTTTTGACTGACTGTGGAGCTATAACCAACAGCTGATTAGCGTAGCTTAGCGTAAAGACTGGAAGCAGGGGGAAACAGCTAGCCTGGTTCTGTCCAAAGGTAACAAAATCCGCTTTCTAGCACCTCTAAAGCTCACGAATTAACAACTCATTTGTTTAATCCGTACAAAACGCAAAGGCAACAAGTTGGGTTTTATGAGGGGGTTATCCGCTGGATTATACCTTTGCTTGGCAGCGACTGTGGTTTTAACGCTTCAGTTTTGGTGCAGATAAAACAAACCAGAGAGAATCTGTTAATTAGTGAGTATTAGAGTTGCTGGTAGATGGATGTCGTCACCCTGCTCTCCCAGTTCTTCTTCATTTGTAGCATCCTGACATAAGAATGGTATTGATCTTTTTATCTAACTCTCAAAGAGAAAGCCTATTTCCATAACACTTTCCCCGACAGATTTTCGGTGTCTGTGTACTAGTTTTGTATTATTTTGGTGGCTTTATGTTCTGCTTGTACTGCAGTGTTGTAAAATAATTGCTTCCTCCATCTAATTTATTTACTGAACAGTTATTTTTGTGCACGGACCTCCACTTTTATAGCACACATATGATAGTACACACAGAGCCAAAACAGGCCCAGACGTCCTTCCCCCAGACAAAACAACCCAAGGTTTAATCCTCCTGTTTCCTATTGACACAGCTAAAGGCAGCATAATGGGCCTATTACAGGCTACCTGCATCATGCCTAATTCATCGGGGGGGCTTTTGCTGTGTTCCTTATTCAGCAGCCTCCTCATCCTTGTGATTCAAAGCAGCAGCAGCAGCAGCCGACAGGGGAGGAATCCCCACTCGGGTCCCACATGTCTGGCCTGGCACTTCCATCCACTGGTGACCCTTCACTTGCTCAGGACGGAGGTGAGGATCTGGGGACGAGGACAGGAGAGCAGAGGAGAGGAGGGGAGAGGACCTGTGTGACTCAGTCCAAATGGAGCGTCTTGTGGTTATCCTTCTAATACAGACTATTATGTGGTCCCACCACTGACACTAATGGGATGTTACAACGATTTAAAATGATTTAATGGCTCCCAGGTTGGGGCCCCTAATGGCCCTCTTTATACGCCAATGCGTATTATGAATGGCAATGACAGTGTTGTGAAGTGCCTCTGTTTCTTTCTCTTTCCTTCTCCCTCTTTTGTATCTGCTGCTCAGGCAGTGTGACAGGTGTCGTTTTGTGTGGTGATAGGACTGCAGACACTGCAGCGAGTCAGGGGATGGTTGACGGACTCCGTATAGGCGCCCATAGTGCCGCAGGAGTGTTCATTAAACGTCTTATCGCACGGGGGCTTCGCTGATGTGCACCAGACCACACACTGAATGATTTGTTTGTATTGTGTGTTCATCCATTCTGTCGAAAATATCCGACACGGTGGCGAAAAGTGACTGAAAAGTTGAAGCAAAGTTATTAACAAATCTGTGCTATTTTTAAGTATTGTACAATGCATTGAATAACCAGACCAGTGTTTGAACTTGTTATTACATAACATATACAATATTAGGGTCAAGTTTTAACAATACAAGCAGTTTTCCATCATGACTGTCAGTGAACAAGCACCTATCTGCACTTACTTGAGGAAAAGTGCAAATATTAGCAACAAAATTGACTTTGCCAAAAGTAAAAGTACTTTTATTGCATAATGGACTCTTTAAATGTTAATATATCAGATATATTATTATTATTGTTGTTACTATTGATGCATTAATATGTTTTTATGACCAATTTATATTCTTTCAGCAGGTTAAATGTGTTAAAGATAACATTCAGCCACTAAACGTGGCATTTCATCTCCCCTCTTCCTCTGCATTCATGGCACAACACCACTGTCGTTCGAATCATCTGACCCCTGTTGTTGCCAGTTTGTTGCACTAGCTAACGCTGCTAATGCTAGCTAGAAAACGTTAACGTTGCTTATGGTAAAAATACGTACCACTGCAATTAACTATACAGATCTAAAGCAAGAACATTATATATGGACTTCATTACCTATTAATAAATACTTATCATCAGGACTTTAATATAAAGTGTTGCCTAAATTGTATAAGGGGATTATTTGAGCGAAAACTTCATTAGAAAATAGGAAAACCAGCTTCAGTGTGATAAATGTTCAACTGAAAGTATTTTTTGCTCCGCTGCGTAATAGACTGCCTTCATTAACAAATTTAAAATACCGATGATACCACTGATACCTCGCCCTGTCCAGCAATCAACGGAGCACAATAAGCAAAGAACTTAAGAGGAGACACAATTGATGACTTTAATATTGAAGTCCTCTCCTCCCTTCTCCCATTCTCCCAGTCCTCCTGGACACCTCACAATGTGGATTAAACATATTGATCACCTACACCTAGCCGGGTGGAGAGGTTAAGCAAATTGCTCATCCCTTGCCACTATAAAATGAGTCCCTTTTATCAGAGAAACTTCCTTCCCAAACCTGAGGCTTCCTGCAGACATTTGGATTAAACCCTCATAAGTGAAGTCACAAAAGGACAGAGAGAGACTCTTCTAGCCTTCCAAAAACCCGCTATTTCCCCACAGTATAATGTCTCTAGATGGCCTGGATAGCCTGTGATCCCTGGCTTTCTCCTGTGCAACCCTGGGACATTTCAAACCGAGCTGTCCAGCAGACTCTCCCTACATTGTTCAAGGCGCAGAGAGAGTAATAGTTTTGCTTTTATATATATGTATGCATGTGGGTGTGTGTCTGTGAGTGCGTGTGTGTGTTCCAGAAGTGGGAGTGCTCATGCGCTTGCTTGTGCGTCGGCGTGTGCGAGACAGAAAGAGAGCCCAGAGGATTGACAGCTCTAGCAGTCATTACACGCTGGATTGAATGCTAGATTAGTCCAAAGTGGCTCAGGGTCAAGCGGCTGCCTGCTCCCTTTTGGCACTCAATGACTTTAATACCCGCTACTGTATTAGTCAATTACTTCAAAGGCTAGGCTGCCCTCTCGTTACCTCTCGCACAGTCCTCACTCTTCTGAAGCATCGACTTTTTATTGTATCTATCATTGATTTGTCTTTATTTATACAGGAATATATCTCTGAAAGAGGAAGAAGGAAGCTTAGAAATGTGTTTTTGGGACTTAAATTCATGCAATACTGTATGTTCATCTAGAAAATGATTGTGCTTTATTCCAGACAGTATTGTTTTACTAAAATGTTGCCTTTTTTTTTTAGCTTTCTTAAACGCACAGTATGTAATTTTACTTCCATCATCACTGAAAAATGATATGACATGACCCCGGCAGAAATGTTCACAGACGAGGTGACGCATCATCTGATGTTTGCTGGAAGTTATAGCAACAGACTCGCCGTTAACTGGAGTGAAAATACGTTTTTCTCTTTTGGAAACATGTGAGACAACACAAGGCAAAAACACGATAAAGACATCCAATTGCATATATAAATTGATGTCTATATTCTTACATACTGTAGTCATTTCTAGCACAAACTAGAATGGTACTGAGTAGAGTGCATACCTCTGCCAAGGCCCAAAGGTCCCCTTTAATTCAATCAAGGCTAATCCAATATGCATTTTTACATCAAAGTCGAATCAGATTGTCTCCCTGTAGAAGAAACGTGCACCTACACAAGCTTGAACCAACCAATTTCAACCAATAATATCAAGCCATTCATCTATCAATCAATCTTCAACTTTCAGCGGCGAGCGATTGTCACAAAGCTAACTTTATTTACTGATTTGGGTGAAACTGGGTCATATTTTATGGAGACAATGTTTTCTGGTTTTCCCTCTAATGTCCTCTGTCTGCTTTTCCTGAATCCTCTGTGGTTTACAGAGTTTCCTGATGAACAGGTTACCACTGACAGCGGCAAACTGTACCAGGCTCCTAGTGAACACAACCGCTGTCAGGACGAAACACAAACTCCACAGCCAACTGAGGCCAGTTTGACGACAGCGATTCTAGCACAGAGGTGGTTAACAGAGTTTAGCAACTGTTAGACAGTTACTACTTGCTCATTTAGCCATGTAGCTAACATTAGCCTTCCCATTGGCTGACTAAGGTTAGGCCCTGGGAGTCAAACCTGGCAAGACAACCACCTTGGCACTGTATTGCCTCTCATTAAACTGGCAGCCGTTGGTCTCAGAGGTGTCGTTAGGTCCCACTCGGGCCATGTTTGGCCAGTCTTCTCATCACTTAATCGGCTATGTTCACCGGGAGCTCCCAGTCTGGCAGAGTGCATTGTGTTTTTTAATGCACGTCCCTTCCTCCCTGCCTGTTTTAACATGTAAATATGCAGAAGCAAATAACACTCCTTCTGTTTCTTTAAATGAAGAAAGTGAGAAAAAATTCCTGGATCTGTCCTCACCTAAAGTTAACGGTGTCTATTTAAGGCTGAGACCCATGCTTCGTTCAAGTTGAATGGAAATGAGCTCCGTAGTTTTTGTGTAATCCTGCTGACAAACCGACCAATAAACAAAAGGACGCAGGTGAAATCATAACCTCCTCGTCGGAGGTAATAATGTGACATTAGCGGCAAATGAAAATACAGTAATTAAAAAGAAACATTTCACGAAAAAAGAAAATCTTTGTGATTTTCAAAGTTTTCCAGACTTGGACGTTTTGTCTCCTGACCATCAAAACATCACGTGAGCGCTCTGTCATGAGATCAAGCTCCTCCGCTCTCCACGTCTCTGCTATTCTCTCTGTCTATCACAGCTGCACTCCTCCCATTAGCTCTGATGTTAAATTGCTCTTGTGTGATTGTGTCATCGGGCTCTGCCTTTCCCTTTCTCTCGGGTGACTGATATGACCTTTAGGTACACCGGCTGACAATTACTGTCACCGAGAAATTGAATTATTAGCTTTCTCTGCCAACAGAGCCGCGGGTAGGTGGTTGGTAGTTGAAAGTAAAATGCTGTAATTACTTAGCTAAATTGCCATATTATATTTTTCGCCACTTCTTTTTCCTTTCTCATTCTTCCTCGTGAGCGATATAAAAGCAGGGTAAAGAAGAAAAGGAAAGGTGTTGAGCTGTGACGATTATGAAAGAATGATTTTGAATGCCTCCTGTAACCTTTCCAAGGTGTTGATTATCAATAGGAACAATTTAGAGATGTCTAGGGAGGGGTCGGAGGGAAAGGTCACTCACTGTCCTTGCTTTTTGTGTCTCTGGCTGTTGGTCAGTCGGACTTTCTCTCTTCTCACGTCTGTATCACTCTCTCTACCAAACGATGAACAATTGATTTGACCCTAATAGTGTTTCTCTTCTTCTTTATCACACACACACACACACACACACACACACACACACTGGATTGGCCAGACTGAACATAATAATATTTTTTTTTTTCCTCTGCTCCAGTTCTGAGCGAGCAAGTGGTTTTCTCCTGTCAGATGCCGCCGTTTGATTACAGTATCTGGCTATTTAGCAACAGCCTAAACTGCGCTGTCGTTAATTAGCCAGCATTCAAGGGGGATGGGTGACTGCGAGGGCCCTTCGGAGGTCACGTGGTTTTCTCGGAAAGTCGCTGGAAGAGGATGTGAGGTTGGAAACGCGGCAAAAAAAGCGAGATATGTACGACGGGAGGAGAAGTCTCAAGGCCCCCTGTTTTCTCCTGGTGTTGTCATCCCTGCATGCACATCTGGATTAACCTTTTCATCTCTTCTCTAAATACACAGATGCACGCTCAGATGCACCAACGTGCATGCACACAGTAAACACTCATTAAAAAGAAAAAACTTGGGGCGCACCCTGCCTTCATAATATTTGCGTTATTTTAATGTCAAAAGGTGCTCTCATTAGTCCATTTGTAATTAGTGTGTATTGTATAATGAATGTGTTTTTGTCTAATGACTGTACTGTGAATGAACTGTGTGGGCAAGCTATGGAAGAGCTGCGCATTATTGTGTTTTAGTTTTCATCACCCTTAGAGGTTTTTAGATTAAAAGTATATTGTTCTAGAAATGTTCAGTGCACGTGAGGAAAAGAAAAATGCCAGCGCTGTCACATGTTGGCCACAATAATATGTAAAGAGAAGAATTAGATTTTAGCAGTTTACACAGCTTCCTTTATGCAGTTGTGGTCATGAAAAGCAGCTGTGTGTACTCAACTGCTATATTTAAAGACCAGGAGCAGTTCGCCTATAAGGTCTGAGCACTGAACAATGGCGATTAAAGGTGCAATATGTATGAATGTTGGCTCAAACATTATAAAATTAACTAAAATACCAACAGAATGTGAAGGAATCTATGTGTTTTGTTGCAGAGATGTCTACTCACAAATGCTAACAAGCTAGCCCCAGACTGTACTGTCCAACTCCCAGTCGGGACCACTAGCCGCACGGCTAACTGAGCTAACTAGCAAACGGCAGCCACAGTTAGCAGCAGTTAGCGATTACTCTGGTGATATGCTGCACCTACAGTATTTATTTGGAGTGACCTCGCTCCGACAGTTGGCCAATTCTTACATATTGCACCTTTAACTAAAACCGTACTGCTGCTAGAGTATGCTTGGTCAGATGTAAACAAAATAAACCCAAAAATTATTTGCATTTGAACACCAACCATGTCTGAAAAAAGTTTGTTGTATAAAGCCCGTTTGTGTCTCAAGAGGGAGCTGAGAAAAATCTGATAAATTGCCTCGAGTTAAGTCACTTGAGTCGGCATTGGGTGAAATAAATCTCAGGGTGCATCTGTTTCTCTGCATCCCAAACGTATTCACTTTCAAACCTCATATTTTAAGTGAAAGTGAGTCTGCAGCTTACATTTTCTGCTGCGATATCGTGCAGCTTTGAATCTTACAGATCTTCTCCTAAGTACCGAGTGGCTTTATGGCGTGACTGAAAATATTCACCAATTTATGAGCCAGTTCACTCTCAAGCTCTATAAATACTCGTAGGAAGACACTGGGTTAATATCGTCTGTTACACTCCGTAACCAATTGTGAAAAAGCAGCTAGAATTTTACAGGCCCGATCGATTTTCCTGTTGATCTGCTAGATAGCATCTAAAATAAATGCTGTATGAATCGCGGCTCGTTACAAGCCAGTAAAGACCGAATGAAAAGTGCAAAGTGAGACGGTGGAGGCAGGCAGAAGATGAAAGACCGAGATGGTGTTTTATCCCATCAGCTATCATGTACAGTTGGAAATAGGTAGCAGCGAAAATGTGCGAGTAAAAAGTTGGAAAAGACAGAATGAGGAATCTGAGCGAGAGGAAGACCCTGAGAGAGAAAGACACTGTGCATGAAAAGAGAAAATAAGAGAGATGAAGAGGGCCGTTTGTATGATTTTTCTTCCTTAAGGTCGAGCCTGCTCAACCGTCGTAAAAAAAGGGACAATTTGCACGCGCCATAAAGGACATTTATGCTCATTGCTGCGTCCCAGCAGAACCCCATTGCTCTTTGTTTTAATTGTCCATGAACAAGGCATTGTTCTGCAAGATCAGGGGCTGGAGAAAATTTCCTCAAACTCGTTCATTGTTACAAGGAACACATTACAGGGCCTTCATTATTTTCCCTCTGATATAAAGAATATGTTATTTGAATTTACATAATTCTCTGAGCAGCTCCAAAGCCACTTCTATAAATAGCTTTATTCAACTTGAGCGCTGATTCAAATGAAGGGAGAAGTCATAATCTCTTACAATGTTGTATCTTTGTCTCTGCCTCGTAGCTCTCTTGTGTGTGTTTCCACACACACTTAAAGCTCACAATATCCACTCTTTGTGTATTCTGTATTGGGCTTGTTATGCGGGTCAGAATCACCCGTTTCTTCGTGAATGCGTGCGCGCCAGCCAATGGGGAAGATTAATTTGTTGTTCGCCGGCAACGCAGATGACTTTCCGCCGACTTTGTGGCGCTCTCAGTGAAGTTGTTGTGTTTGGCAAGGGGGGCTGTCCCACTTTCAAGCTCCTTCCCTTGTTTCCGAGATTGGCCTCGAGGTGCTGCGACAGCTTCCCCCCCCCCAGCTCAGACACGGGGAGTCACACATCCCTACAAACACGGACAAAATCACACACGACCCCCTCCTCTGCTCTGACACACACTTATCCTCGGCCCGGTTTGCCCTGAAGTTTGGTTAAAAGTGTTTTATAAGCTCTCGCTGCTTCTGCTTGGCTAGCGCAGCGGCGCCTGAGGACATACAGTTGATCAATGTGCCATCACAGACAGAGGCAGGACTAACGGCAGCGCATGACTGACTCCGACCCGGACTACTTGGGGTGTAATAATTCTATTTTGTGGGTTTTTGGAGTCATGAGGTTAGGCACAATGCTCGAAGAAGATCAGTGTTTTCGCCTGCTCCAAGAATTACATTTACAGGGGACTCCAGTTTCATTACACTTGATGTTGGCACGGGAATCTGGAAAGGAAGGATATGATATATTAGCAGTATGTTAATCCCAAAAGAGCGATAAAATGTATTAAAAATGAACCCTTGTTAATTCGAATGTTGTTGGTGTGTGGCCCTGAGCGCAGAACAGTCCCCGCTGTTATTTAGTATTCACTAACGGTTAAGTTTATGTGGGGGTTTTTTTCAGAATTATTTCACTGCTCAGCCTTCTTCTGCTCCCATGGCCGGACCGCGCTGCTGGGCGCTACGGTATCCATAAACCCGGCCCGCAGTCTCTCACCTCTCGCCTCTCATTTCTCATAGTATTAATAATACAAAGGCATCCATAAAGTGGGAGCTGTGCTTGTATTAAAACAGCTCTGGCCCAGGGTATATCCAAGGTCGCCACAAGGCTGAACTGTTATTCTCCCCCCGCGCACGGTGAGAGGCGAACCACCGGTCATTCCAGCAGATGGAGGTGAGCGCCATAACTGAAGCGCTTACCCTCCTCTCCCCCCCCACACACACACCTTTTTTTTTTTAAATATGCAATGAGTGAGCCGTCAGAGACTTCTCCGGGTTGTGCTGCACATAACCTTTTTATGCAACAGCGATGTCATCTGCATTCTTTGTTGTGTTAAGAAGAGTTAAATGACCACTTGGGATGGGAACGGTCTGACCTTTAACCCGCGAGGATAATGAGTGAGATGAGGAGCGTCAGGTATAATAGACTGTTGAGGTTGATAGTATAGCAGAGGGCACGCGGGCCTCCCATGCTCTCTCTCTCGTCTCCGCTTTCTGTCCTTTTTTTTTCCTCGTTTGGTAAAGATGATGCGGACACAGAGGAGCAATTACGGACGGAAACCGACTTCCATTTCCATCTGACAATGGAGTAAAAGGCCTTGGCCTCCTTGCTTAGGCATGCAGACGGCCGGAGAGTTACAGGAAAGCTGGAGAGGGTGACAAAGGCCAACAGCGAGCAGCATCTATTCTCAGACTAATGGTCCTCGCAGGTTTAAAAATATGATCTGGAAAAATGAATTTCATGATGTTTCTATTATTCATTAATTCGTGGAGAGAAAGAGAGGGAGGAAGAGGCAGGCAGGCGTCTGTGATTATTGATTACGATGCTGAAAATATAATGAACCAGATATGAGGATTGAGTTTTCCTCATACATTTGGTGGCGTCTCCGCCCCCCCCCCCCCTCCGCCGCCCGACTGTCACAACTGTGTGTCTGTCTCACCCGGTGTCTCTTGTCTTCCGAAAAGGGCACATTGGTTGTATCTGTGCTGTTGTGTCAAGAAGTGAAAAGAATAGATCCCCCTCCTAACCCCCCACGCCACCACATTTGAAACAATCACATGCCGAGGAATTCATTTGTCTTGGTTTGGCTTTGTCTCCGAGGTGACACACAAGCGGGGGGCTCCTTTTGTTGCTCAAAATTGATGCCGCTAACAGTGTAATAAAAACGTCCAAAACTTGCGACGCTGTTTGAGGAAGAGCTTCTTTTGTTCCTGGAGGAGCTCTTGTACCGAGGAGATAACTGCAGGCTGTGTTGGTGGCAAGATTAATATGTTAGCCAGTTAGGCCGGGGTGTTTTCTTACTCCGACTATATCTCTGGTGTCAACATCATAGCTCTTCCTTTGTATTTCCCTCACTTTGAATTCAGCCCCTTGATTGTACTCTTTCTGCTGCACCAGTAAACAGTACAGTGTGCCGGCAGATAATATATTTATCTTGCTTTAGTCTACTTTGGTGCCAAATGACACTGCTGCCATCAGGTTTAAAGCACTCCACTGCAAGAGGGTTACCTCATTGAAGCACTAAAGGTTGACTTATCAGGCGATTTGGATGATTTGCCTCCGCTCACAATGGCCTCCAATAGAAGTGCCAATGTTGGGTTGTCCATCCATCCCATTCTTGTGAACGTGATATCTCTGGAACACATCGAGGGAATTTCTTCAAATTCGGCACAAAGGTCCACTTGGACTCAAGGATGATCTGATAAGAGTTTGGTGGTCAAAGGTCAAGAGTCAAGGTCGACCTGACCTTGTGTCCTTACCACTCTTAAATTCAATATCTCAGAAAAACCTTGAGGGAATTTCCTTTTAATTTTGTGATCAAAGGTCACTGTATCTCACAAAACATTGGGGCCATAACTCAACATTTCATGCACTAATTTTGACAAAATTTCACACAAATGTCTAATCGGATAAAATGTTATGACTTTTTGTATTCAAAAGGTTAAAGGTCAACTTCACAGTGACACATAATGTGCTGTAAGAGCACTTTTTATGGCCCGTATTCAACACCCTGACTCAGGAACAGGAGGGGAGAATGTGACCGCATTTCACATTTGGTATCCACTTTGAAACTAGGGTTGGGACAAAATATCCATACAGCAATATATCCTGATACTTGAGATACGATTATCGATCCGCTGGCACCAAATATCAACATTTTTATTATGACATGTGGCACATTGGAACGATGGCACATGTGAACATGGAAAAGTTGCAGTCTGCGTGTGTGATAAAGACGCACTAAGCTACAACACTCAGTTCATATCAAACTCTGGAACTGTACTTTGCCTTTTTAGGGGTATGTTGTATTCCTCAGTTAGACAGATATCGTGATGTATAATTAGATAATCGTCCTGCAATGTATCGATTATCGCAGAATTGCTGTATCGTGATACTAGTATTATCGTTGGCAACATATCGTGAGTTACTCTGTGATTCCCTGACTCCCACTTGAAACTACGCTGATCGTAGAGATCTTCTATGATGCTGGATTGAACGTGTATGTGAATCATCCATGTTTTACAATTTCGAGCTTCTTTGCCTTCTATCAGAATCAGCTTTGTTGGCCAAAGATTTGAACACATACAACTTGACAAAGCTCTCTATCAGTCTTCTAGTCTAGTCTTTAAGTGAAGACAGTTTCTCACTTAAAGTTATTCACTGGAATCACACGTGTCAGTATGCTAATAACTTCCATTTCGCAAAAAATACATTCAATACCTTTTATTAAGTTCTTTCAAAGTCCTCACTGTATTTGTTATTTGAGTTTGCACAGACATGAGTGTAAACTGCATTTTAACTGATTGGCGGGAAGCTCACGTTTCATTTGAGGTGACATATCCAAATAAAGGAAGCAGACTTGTGCTTTTCAAATGATTTTTTATGCCAATTTATTTATTTATTTACCTTCATTTTTTTTTTTTTTTTTTTTCTTTTTTGTCTCATGACAAACTGTAACCTGACACGGCTGAATTACTGAACTGTGTCTGAGGACTAATGAGAGAAATTTCCCCAGAGAATCTTTATCTATTGCTCCTCGGAGTGCACCTTGGGGACTCGCTCTCCTGTCTGTCACCTCCACACACACACACACACACACACACACACACACACACACACACACACACACACACACACACATTCGTGCACACACCCAGGGTCCAACCCCCCACCCCCCACCTCTCAACACCACTCTCTACCCCTCTGCTGCCTGCCCATCATCCCTTCTCCACCCCAACGCCACCTCCCTCACCCATTGACACCCCTGTTTCCTCTAACACTATCACGTAGCACAGCCATTTCACTTTTGCACCTTGCAATTAAAACCAGAGGAGAGGCGGAGGAAAAGAATACTCTTATACATCCAACCCCTCCTCCTCCTCCTCCTCCTCCTCCTCCAGCAGCCACCACTCTCCTATCTGCAACATAACCTTTCAGGAATTCTCTTTTTTTATCTTTTTTTTTTTTTCCTCCCTTATACGTGCGATACACATGTACATGCTACGTGTTAGAAATCCAGAGTTTACAAGAATGGCAGGCATGGAATTAATTAACAAAGGAAGTCTCACCACAGATTTCAGTCGAGGTAGATAATTTCAGCTTTTTAGTCTCTGCTCCCGTGGTAGCAGCTGGAGGCAGATGTGGCGAACACAATAATGATAAAGAAAGAAAAGGTTAAAAAAAAGTGTGATTTGTTGTGCCAACTTGAGAGGCCTCGAGTCCGTTCTCTCCACTGATTTTAACTCTTGTAGACAGCGCGTCTGTTCAGAGGAGTTGTTTCACCGCGGTGGACAACACAGAAGTCTTGTCCACGCACACGCGCACAGATCACATACAGTACAGGCGAGCGCACACACACATTTTGCACACGGTCGCACAGTCTCACACACACACACACACTTGTGAAGTCAAAGAAGTCTTTGATCTTTGGTGTTGCTATACTGACCTCTGCAGGATCCTCCCCCCAGCTCTCTTGTGGGTTCGAGGGCGTGTATGGGTGTGTGTGTGTGTGGCCTAGCAAAACTAGTGTGTGTGTGTTGGCGCAGGTGAGTCTGAATTTAAAGGTTAAAAAAAGAAAGCAATATAGTTGGTGTGGCTGTAAACATATTAATGAGCCATATTGTTGCACTGGGTGAGGTGTGCGCTGCAGTTTGTGTTGAGTTTAAACCACAGACACCAAATCCTCAGCAGAAGATAGTCTACAAAAATGGCGCTATTTACTCCTGTTTGGTAAGATTTGCTAAAAACTGCAGAGTGCAAGTGTTTTAGGAAATAATATAACAATTTTATTTTTTATTAGAGTGAAATGAAATATATTTACAGGATTTGAGCCCCTCCTGCCTTATTTATAAAGAGCTTCAGGGTTATTCTTCAGAAACTCTTGAAAAGTGAAGCATTTGAAGGAGGACACACATGTTTTAAGGCTCAGAATACTGACCAATCATATTTACAGATGTTAGAGATGATGATCAGCCTAATAAGAGGCCACATGCGGAAAACATTGTCGGTGAGACGGGGTAATCAGAAAAAAAAAAGTAATTGGGACGTCTCAAATAATACGGGTGACCCGGGAAATTACAACGCTGAGACAAATGAAACAGGTGCAAAGTTGTTTCTTTCTGTAGTCTTTTTAAAGGGACACTTTGGAAAGAAAATCCAAACCCAGAATTTTAACGTTAACAAGAAAACTCCCCAGAACACTGTTTGAAGCTAGAGAGGTGGCAGGGTCCGCCACATATAAACAAAGTAAAGTTTATCCATTCACAAAAACAAAGAGAGTTTGTTAATTTAGTTTGTTTTGGCATAAAAAAATCATTCAATGCCGATGTTTCTCTTCTGATTAAACTACACCTGCACCTTTAAGTTGAGAGCACCATGTGACGGTGATCTGCGGTGACTGTGTGTGGATGGAGGAAACAAATAGAGCCAAACTGCCCAGTGTACACAAGCATTCACACACACATGGGAAAACATCATCACACTTCGAGTCAGAGGTCACGGCTATGTAAACAACAGCTCCTGATTAGTGTTACATTACTGTTCAATTTTTTATTTGTTCCCAATTGGAAATCTGAGGAGTGTGCCGTGTTTTCCCTCCTCATATGCCACAGTTCCTTGATATTAAACATGGATTAGCTGTGTCGAAGCTCGCGTTGGACGGACATGAAAAAGTGCAGGGAGCGGTGGGGATGGAGGGTGGCGGCGGGAGGGAACTGCTTTTCCCCTTGGAGGCCATTGATTTCCAAGCTACTTACGCCCTGTTTGTATGTACGGACACACTGGAGTGTAAGCTTGTTAAATGTGAAGTGCATCACCTGTCACTGGCGGGTCCCCGTCTCATCTTCCTGGGGGCTTATCAGCGCATAAACACACACATACACACAGAGCGGAATGTGGCCTTTTTGCAAATCAGACCTCAGATATTGCATGACGAGACTGGTTGTATCAAGGTCTCGTCTTTGATATCAGGCTGCTACGGAACGGACTAAATAGGGCGATCATGCACCTGTCATTCTTCCTCAGGCCCTCTGATTGACGTCGCGGTTGTTTTATTTCACTTTAATGGAACAGGGTTAATTATGGGTGGAGGTTATATACAGTGCTACTTAGAACTGGTTAAGAATATAGTATCTTCTGTAGATTAAATTGAAGTCATTTCAATCTATCGTCTTGTGCATTTTTCATCATGTCCTCAGTGAAATGAGTTTGTCGTGACCCCAAAACAACCCACAAGTGGAGACACTTTTGATCATTTCTGTCAGCTCACTTTGAGAGAAAAATAAATGTTTCTCACAAAGCGCTCTTTCTATCCAGTCTTCAGTACTGAGAGATAGCCCAGGTGATTACAGTCTGCAGTCTGCTCCAGCTTATTATGCCAAAACATCACTGGGCCCTTCTCCAAATATATCATAAATAATTATTACAGAGTGCATGTTCAGTGCTCTGGGCCATGGATATAACTTGTTTAGTTTCAAACACACCCCAATCAATACGAGCCTGTCATCTAAAATTTATGAGAACACCAGCTTGTATTTTATTTATTTATCTATTTATTTATTTATTTATTTCATTTGGCTGCATGCGTTCAACCTCTTGTTCTTAGCTAATCTTGCTGGGAGTGTGCGTACCGTGCATGTGCGTGTACAGTCTAGAAAATAGTGCATATACCTTTGTGTGCACGCAGTCAACTGACTGTGTGTGTGTGTTGTGTGTGTGTGTGTGTGTGTGTGTGTCTCTATATGTGCGAGGCAGCTTGGTCCAGCAGGCAGCGCCACCCTGGGGACCCTGGAATTATGGATTGAGGACAGGAGTCATGAGATGATTGACAGCCGCATTCCGTTGGAGGTGATTAGGTGCGCGAGGCCCAAAGAAAACAGACATGATGGAAATTTCAACATCCCCACTCTAATTTCTGCTGCGGGTAATTATGATACATGATGATCTGCAGACATCATTGGCCACACAGTCCGCTGTGCTCAATCTCTCCTGCTGTAGCTGTCTCTCTTGTTCTCTCTCTACCTCAGTAACCCCCTCACACACACACACACACACACACATACACAAGCAGACACACACTTCCATACAAACTAGTGGCATCAAAAAGCAGTGAGGCGTCATAATGCAGCAATGAATATATGGAAAACATCTCTAATTCCTATTTTATTTTAGTTTGGTCGTCAGTTAATTAACTATTTTTTAATCATTTTTTTAAGTAATAGTTCAGCATTTTAGTTAATTAACGTAATTGCTTTTCTGCCGAGAGCCAGACAAGAAGATTGATACCACTCTCATGCGTACACAGTAAATAGAGCTATGGTTGTGGTCTTGTTCTAGTGCCACAACATATGAACACTACCTAATTATTATGCAAAAGACACACAGTAGATTTGTATATCTGTTTCCTCTGACGATTAGGGGATATTTTAAAATGCCAGAGAAGAGAAAGAAATCATGTTTTGGGTTCAAATAACTTTCATCTTTTCCTAAATCTAACCTAGTAGTGTTTGTTCCCAAACTTGACCAAGTAGGCCTGGTTTTGGTGCCTAAACCTAACCAACCCAAACTGCGACCATTTCTTTACTTTAACTGTGTAACATAGTTGACATCATGTATGTACGCTCTATCGTTGTTTGGACATGTTGTCAGGTAACGTGTTGTCAGCAACAAACATCAATAAATACTACGTTACGGCTAGCCAGTTATCTTAGCTTAACTTAACTTAACGGCGAAACAGCTAGCCTGGATTGGATTTGGATTTGGATGGCAAAGGTAACAAAATCCACCCACCAGGACCTCTAAAGTTTACTAATTAACGTAAGTTATATACAATATGTGTTGCTTGTGTAATTTGAAATGCAAACCAAAGTTTAAAAATGACAATTTGCTGTTTTACTTGGGGTTATGTGCCAGAATATTCTTCGGAAAAGCCACCAGCAGAGACTCTGGGAAATCAGTAATTCCCCTTAAAATGGTGAATTGTTATTTTTTTCTTGTCTGTTTTTGTACTAATCAAACACACAAGGTATAACTTGTTATTTTGTGAGCTTTAGAGGTGCTGGTAGGTGGACACAAGTAGCTTTGGACAGAGCTAGGCTAGTTGTTTCCCCCTGATTTCAATCTTCATGCTAGGCTTAAAGCTAACTAACTGTGAACTCCAGCCTTGTATTTTCTGTAAGCCTACAAATGTGAAATTATCATCAAGTCTTTCCAAAAAATATTATTATACTAAACATATTATTACCAATGGTCACACAGAGTTTTAACTGTACATCTTGGAGCCAGTTCTTCATTCTAAATTCTCATATTTCATTTCACTAAGCTAAAGTAGAGTCAAATCAGTGTATTGATGGCGAAACTAATCAGGATGGAGCGCAGCTGCTGCATTGAATCAGACCACACGCCATCCCAAAAATCCACAACCTGAACACACACGTGCACTCGCTCAAACACACACACACACACACAGGCAAGATCTGTGTGAGCCACCAGTCTACCACCATTGCTCTGGAGCCACAGTGGAAGTGTTATGATCTGAAAGTTACAATATTCCTCCCAACAGTTCCTCTCAGCCTCTCTCCTCTCTCATGTGCGCCTCGCTCGCTTTCCCAGCTTTCTGACAAAAGCTGCACGTCCTGCTCTCTCTCCCTTTCCCCCCATGTCAGGTGCGTTTAGCATGGCTTTGAACGCCACGCCGCCATATTTTATTGAACACGTTGTTGGTTGATGCTGGATTCCTCCACAATGCGTGGCGATGGGCTCATGCATTAGAGATGTGAGCTTTGGTACGAGGGCCGGAGGAGGATGGAGAGAAAATATAAAAGATGAGGGGGGCTGGCGTGTGTTTTCTCTCTGTTTTGGTGGACTGTATGGAAGTCGTTGTTATTTAGCATTTTTTTTCAGTATTAGCTCGCGCTTGCTGCAAAGAAAAAATCCATGAGTGTTCTCAGAGATTCTCTCTCAAGGATAAGAGCTCTATGAGTGCTCTTCTCCTCGGTGTATCTGACTGTTGCACATTGACTTGTTTTCTCCTATCAGCAGGTGTGTCTGATATTGTTTTTTTTTAAGGTATTCTTAAATCAGTGTGAGGTATTTGACCACCAGGAATTGAAAGTCTGACAGTTGGTTTTACTCTCTACTTCTCTACCTTATCCAAACTGTTGCTTCATCTTGTTATGACATTTCAGTCCAGTCTAAGCAAAACTGTAAGAAAACCTGGACAGTACCGGTGATTGCTGACATTATGAGTCATCTTTGTGACCTTTTGCTTACAACTGAAATACATTCTTGACTATAACATGAATAGAAAGGGGTCGATTTGCATATCTAAGGTTAAGCCCAATTGCCCTTCATATATAGTAGGTGTGAAAATACTGATTAATCCCCCGAAGAGGTGAGTGTAAAACACATATCTGCAGCCTCCTGATTGTAATGTGTAGCAATAGCAAAATTAGACACTGAAATGTGTCAGGCCTTAAATTAGCGCCCCATATTTTAGTGCAATTTCCAACAGTGGCACGTTGCAAAGGCCTCCACAGACAAGAGGCATCTCACTTGTTTTCAGACAGCCTGATATCACCTCTGCTTCACTTTTCGTGCATTAACACAAGATCCTGTGTATCGTCGGATCGTGTTTGAGTTCAGATTTGGGATAGAATTACAAATAAATAGTGTCCAAAAGTAATTTTAAAGTAAGTAAGTTGATGCTAGTGTTTGTGCAGCTTTGTACACACGCTACTGGAAGATCTGTTTTTGGCTTTTTTTTAATGCTTCCCATTCACGGTTGCTTATTTGTCTGAGGGCTGCTCTAATTGTCTGGGCATTCTTTGACCACAGCCAAACAGATGTTTCATTTACAGCTAACAATTACACACACAGAGGAATCTCGCAGAGAGGGGGGAAAGCACGAGTTTATTTAAACAAATTCTTCACATGACGCGCCCTCTCTCCGGCACCTAGCAGATTTATTTGAAACGAAACAGTTTGTGCTGATTCTCTCATTTACTTCTCAACCCCCTCAGTCCGGGGAGCAATAATCTGGCTTCCTGTAGACTAAACATAAAATTAAAAAGCAATCTGGCTGTGCCGTATGTTTTATAGAAATCTGAAAAAAAAAAGAACTCACATCAGCGACTTTTACAGATAAAAGTGCCACGGCTCGCCAAAGTGAAAAGGCGGATAAAAAAATGAATATATCTTTTTTTTCTCTTCCTCTTTTCGCCTTTGCATATGTTAGAGCAGCTTGATTAACGGCCGGGCCGTCCAAAAGCTAATTATTTTATTGAGTTGGGGGACGAGGCGGGATCCCACCCCGGGGATTTGGCTTTGGCTTTGGCTGCAAAATAGAAAAGGGCCCCACATGTGATGCGTGATTCCTCCCTCCTCCTGCTGCCCGTCCTGCACACTGACAGCAGGATGAGCCCCAGGTATGGGTGGTCTCATCTCTCGTCTATCAATAAGAAGCTTACTAGCCGTACTGGAAATGGGAGGGAATACAATGCCGTTGCAATTTGATTTTAAGCCCCACAGGTCAATCTCCTGAACCCCCTTTTCAGGCAGTTCCTTTTATCATTCTTTTTCCCCACACTTCAACTCTCTCTTTTGCCTTTCTCCCTATGACTCTCGATCACTCTCTCTATTTCTGTTTCATTCTCTTTTGCTTTCTCTGGCTGTCTCTATCACTCTTTTTCATTCTCTTTTGCTCCATTATTGTGATTTTATTCTTTTCAGAGCAGCCTGTCTTTGGAGGTTTGTGATGAAATCTGAATTTTCAGCAGTCACAAGTTCAGACTGGGAATGTCATAATGACATTTCTTTCCTGTTCAATCTGGAAAATAACAGAACAAGAAATACATTTAAACGGGTGCACTGTGAGTCCGTAACATTGATCACTAATGCATTTGTTGTTGCAAAAGTAGTTGCTATCCATAGCTTCTGATTTATTATTTGGAATTTAATTCCAGTTGGATTTAAATTTTATAGCTGCAGATAAACATTTTATTAAAGGAAATCCATCAAATCTTGATTTCTGTTTCATATTTATTTGTTTGACAGGAGTTGTGTTGTTGGAAGTCAACTCTTACCCTGTATTTGACCCTCTTGTATTAAATACTTAAACAATTAACTCAATGAAAATATTACTCTCCATAACTCAAGATTGTGTCATAAATGCTCCAAGCCAACACTGTCTATGAAGCCCAGGTCTATAATGCAGTAGAACACATTATAAACATACTCACAGTATGTCAAAAAGCACCTATAGCGCTATATAATCATAGCCCTGAACAGTCATGAATATTCCTAAGACTTTATAACAATAATCATAACTCATTATGACACTGATATCTACAATCAATGTAAAACATACTTAAAATCTGTTATAGTGTGCCTATACATATAAACAATCATAAATATTGAGAATGCTTTATAACAATAATCACACTTTATAAAGCATTGTATGATGACTTATAAGGTCAAGTATGAATACTTCAGAACTGCTGGTCACTCACTATTTTTGCAAGGAACATAGATTATCATAGTCGTGCATACATACATATTACAATGTGCATTATAATGTGATTATAAGTTAGTGTCAGTGGCCGTTGAGTGCTCTAAGTAAGCCAAGGGAAGTCCTGCGTTATAGTATGTTATACATTACAAGCTGGTTATGAGTATTGTTTGTATGATAATTGTTGTAAATAATTATGAATATTCATGAGTGCCTATAACTATGATGATACAGCGCTAAAGGCACTTTATAGCGCAATATAGGTATTTTCATAATGTATTACATGCATTATAGACAATCACACAACCCTGATTACAAAAAAGTTGGGGTGCTGTGTTTCTACTCACTACAGGCATCAAATTCATAATGAGTTTATATTTACAAAAATCAACAAAGTAAAGCAACTTGAACTTGAACTCAAGTGTCACAACTTCTTTGGAATCTACATGTCTTCCTTCGATCTACTGTAATCATATTCAGTCGCAGTATTTATGTGTCATTTCATCATTGATGACTAATTCGGAAAGTTCAAGACTGGGGTTGTGAGATTTTCAAGTATGATAACCATCTCAGAATATATCATTGTCTGAAGGTATCGATGTATATGATATTACACAACCAGCGATGAAAACAGAAGGATTTATTGATTTAACAAACAGTATATCATAATTTCACAAAATATTATGCTCTGACAGACATGAAATATAATATAAACTTTAAATATATATATTTTTAACTTCATTAATATGTTAGAATTCAGTTTCATAGATAAGCAAATCTAGAACTTTATACCATGGTACACCTCGAAACCGGTACATTGCATGGGCTTTACCCTCATCCTGAGCACGCAAGTCTGCCTGTACATGTAATGTGTGTCACGCACATGCGAGCCTCCACCAACTGTGCGTGTGCACGATCGTTCATGTGCATGCTTCTCTGTGTATGCGCCTGCATGTCTTTGTCTTCTGTCGCTGTATCTGTAGTATCTGACTGACCCTGCGCCCCTGTCAACAAGATGTGGCCCCTGGGCTGTGAGCTCCCTCTGAAAAAAAAAAAAAGAAGAAGACTACCTTCATCGGCCACTCTGTGTCGAAGTCGGGCCGCGTGGTGGACAACAAATTGGCTCCTTCATGTCTCCCTCTCCAAATGCTAAGGTTAGGCTTTAATTGTGGCACCTGGGTTGGAAAGCAGCGGCGTTATAGACAAAATAGCAACGCTCGTGTCAGCGGACGTGTTGTGAATAGTTCACATAATACCAGTGTATACACAGTGGACACGGAGCCAGCCACCTTTGCTCCTCTCCCCTGTTCTCGCTGAATAAGAATCTGACATAAATTCTGCACATATAAAATTAGTAAATGCCACTGTAGCCGTAGTTAAATATCACACAAACCCCCGGGGAGGGGTGGCGGGGGGGGGGGGAGAGGTGGCTGGCAAGTTACCTTGGCCTATTTTTTGCGGGGGGCGAGAAAAAAAAAGCCAGGGGGAGGGAAGGGGAAGGGGGTTTGACTAAAGGAGGGGAAAAAGGGATTGCGGGAGGTTAGAGAGAAAGAAAAGGGTGAAGTGGAAGGAAAAGAGGGAGGGGAGAACAGCTGTACATTGTCAGAGGAGGGTGGGGAAGGAGCGGCGGCGGGCTGCCTGCGACAAAACGTTGCTTTCAGATACGGAGCTGTCATGCTTCACGCTCCCTCCTTCCTTCTCCCCCCGCTGCTCTCCTTCCTTTCTTCATATTGAAACTATCAAATAAAACTGCGTCGTGCAGGAACCTCTTTCTTCAGCCTCTCATATGGCATCATTAGAGGTTAAGTGCATTCTAATCTCTCCCCTAATAAAGTTACTTTGAAGTGAGGAAAAAGGGTGGAGTGGGGCCAGGGGTTGTTCACACAGACTATTTAGTGAATTAGCTCAGTTGAAGCGTCACTAGTGAAGGCTGGGAGCCTGTTCGATGGGAAATCTGAGCCACCCTCAAACAGCTGATCCTCGACAGAGCATAAGAGTAGTTCTTGTAAAATGCTGCTTCCGAGTTAATTTGTTTGTCGGAGCTAGTCGCAACTAACTGTTACTTTTATTATCGCTTAACCTGAGGATCGTTTTCATGACTAATGACCAAAACATCATCTTTATATGGCTTCTTCTGTTCAAAAAACAGTCCAAAACCCCACAACTCTTTGTTTACTGCGACAAAGAAAAGCAGAAAATCCTCGACTGAAACAATGTGTTGATTATTTAAATAGTTGACGATTCATTTCCTTTCAATAACCTAATCCATTAATCGACTAATCTTTGACCCAGTCTCAGTCCCTCAAAGTCTTGGTCTTGGTCTCGCTACACTCTGTTCTCGGTCGTGACTTAAGGTGGTCTTGACTACAACACTTAACACAACTAGAAAGTATTGGCTGTTGACTTGAAAGTTATTTTCGGTAGAGGGCGCCAACATTATTCCACCTCTGCTTGCTCGCACATCCTTTTTCCATCGACCCCTCGCTGTGCCCTACCTGCTCCCTCCATCCTTACATTTGTACACCAGCCCGTTGTGCCTGTAGCCTGGCACTGGCAAGGTGCCAGCGCTGGGCGGAGATGCCACCCCCCCCCCTCCTCGTTAATTTACCAACAGATTGCGGCGAACTGCTCACAGTTCACTGACGGGGGCGTTTACAGCGTTTAAGTGATGAACTGACAGCCATTAAAACCTTAATGTAGCACAGCACCACAGAGCAAAGACTCCACAGTTTTGTCTGGCACACATTGATGGTATCGCGCGTGTTTGTTGGCATTTCGCCCTAATTAGAAGTCTTGGGTCACAGCCAACACCAGCAGCCAAGATACAACAGGTCTGGGACACACTGAGCCCTGCCAACAAACAAATACATGCAGACAAATTCATTTAACATGTTGCACATGGGTACATTTGACTCCTTAAATGTCAAAATGGCATTGATAAAGATTTATTATTGACGAAATGTGTTCTAACAGAAAACGTCTACTGCCTGTTGAAAGAAATGTTCAGGATCATTTTCTCGTCATTCATTCATTCATTCATTCATAGAAACATAAGGTGCAATTTACTGAATGAACACTTATTGTTAAGACAGCTTACCTGATACAACACAGCCCAATGTGGTAGTGATTTGCAGAGCAAATGTTATTGCACTCGCATGCATCAACACCACATGTTCTCTGTGTCTTTTGTTAGAAACCTCAGTGGTTAAGGGGGGGGCCGAGATTCTTTCTCAAAGGGGATCATGTTAAATTACTCCAAACCGTTTAGTGTCCGACGCACAAAATGCCATTTCTTGACCATATGGAACCTTTTATGTAATGTTTTCCTTGTTGATATACAGAATCTCTAACAAATGATAATGGTTCGCAGCTGTGGGATGGATGAGGCGCGGTGTCGGGTCGATGGCTTGATGGCTTCAGCATGAGCTGCGTGCCCGATCGTTAATGTTGCTCCCCGCCCGGACAATACCTGCCTTAATGTGAAGTTTATGACTTCTTTATTCTATCCAGATTTAAAAATTGCAATGAAAATTTAAGTGCAGCGCTGAATGCGAAGGGGCTCAAAGAAGCTCAGCACCGACTTAGGCTCGAATCACGAACTGTAAAGCCCAATCAATCCAGTTGATGGTAAATCTGATGATAAGTGAAGTAAACAACGTCTTTGAAAAGCTTGTCAGAAAGGAGACACAGTGATGAATTGAAGTACCCTCTCAGCGTCTTTCCAACTGTCATCATATTGATTTGATCTCGCATTCACACAGAGAGATTGCCTATACCTTTTGTGGGAGTGAACAGCTGGTAACGTGCTAATCACCGATATATATGCATATAGTTTTTAACAACAAATTACAATGGATGGTTACATATGTTCATCATAATGTGACAGCTCCGTTTCGTCTGTTGTCACCTCGAAGAAGGCGCGATGTCGAGATACACGGGAGACGGAGGCGACTTCCTCAGTCAATCATTTCCAGCAAACTCGTTCCTGAAAGGGATACAAGCTGGATGAGAGGTGCTTTGATGGAGAGGAAAGACTGCAACAGAAGAGAGGAGATCGGGGAAAAGGGGAAATGTGACGGCTGCTGTAATGCAGTGTATAGAAACATGTCCTCTGGGAAAGGTGATATACTGTCAGTGGCCACCCGAAAAAAAAAAAAAAACGAAGCGGTGACAAATTGCACCACAGAGCGAATGGCCGAGTTTTTTGAGAGGGCCCAATTTGTCGTCTCCAATAAAGGCCATTGGTGCTCAACAGTCTGGGCTCGTTGCCCAATGGCTGGTTAGAGCCAAACTGATTGGTTGTAATGTCTGACAGCTGTCGGGGGTCTACGCAAATTGAGTCAACTTCTACGTGTCATGCCAAGTTTCTGTACATCAATATGTATAAGGCGAACAGAGAGGCCGAGAGGGCAAAGGAGAGTGAGAGCGAGAGGGGCTGCTTTACAACAAATGCATGACTGCCTGTTGTGGTAACAAGAGGCCCCATCTGGCGCTGCTTTAGGTTCCCCAGGCTCCATGTGTAGACAGAGAGGAGGTTGGCGAATGGGGGAGTGGTGGGAGTGTATGTGAGGTTGGAGGGTAGGGTAGAGTAGGGTAGGTGGGGGGGTGTTGGTGGTTACAGAAGGGAGGGACACCCCGGGCTCTGGAGGCAGTTGGGTGAGAGAGTGTCTGGGTCAAGAGGGTCGACTCTATGGACTACCTCGGGGAGCCTGGAGTGTGACAAATGGGCTAATGTGGTAGTGGTGGAGATGGGTGGGCATGACATCAGCCCTGTAGGATGAGTTTAGTGAATATATACTGTATGTGTATGTGCGTAGCCCGGTCTGAGAATGATGTCTTAGCGTGCAAAAAGTGAAAGATGTTTTTTCCTGAACATGAAAATTAGGCCCAGAGATAACAACAGTAAACACAAAAGCATGTAAAACTATTCTTGTAGAAAATGAGCATAATATGTCTCCTTTAAGACCATTTTATGCCACTGATATAATGTAATATAATAGCATTATAATGCAAGTACACTCTCTCAAGGAGTAATTAACTTTTAATTCTTAAGATTATTTAGACATTTGAATTTAGATTATTTTAAATAAATAAAACATGCATGAAATAAAACCTCACAACCTTCAACAATAAATAAGAAGGACTATCAGCCTCTGTTGATCTCATATAAACACAAAGAGCCATGTTGAGATCAGCAAAAGTGATCAAGGTCATGTATGTACAATAAGTTGATAAGGTTATCATCATGACAGGCTTAATGAAAATCTTAGAAGTAGAAGGCCTGTTTACTAGAGGTTTAACTACCCTTATTTTATGTGTCTGCATATCAGTGCATAACACAAGGGCTAGACCCAGTGAGATGCTAAATGCTATGAGATTATGTTTATTTACTGTTGTTGTATGAGACCTCAGCAACGTCTGAACAATAATATATTGTACTGTAGCTGAGGGGATTACAACCCTGCTTCCTAAAAAAAAAAACATGTAGCTAATAAATATTACAAAATTGCAGCATCAAGTTACTTTTTGGGGCTTTTTTAGGCTTTATATTAGATAGCAAGGCTGTAGATGAACAGGAAAATGGTGAGGGAGGAAGAGGAAGACATGAAGCAAAGGGCCGGAGATGAACCTGGGACTCAGTTCTTGAGTAGCACTGTACCACTGAACCAGCCGAGCTACCGGGGGGACCCAACTGTAATGAACATATCTGCAAAACATTCACTCACAATGTTTACACCAATACTTCTTACAGAATCCGCTCATTGAAACCAATGCTAATATTTAAACTTTGACTTTTATTGTTAGCCAAGTCAAAGCACTTGGACAAGGCTGGGGGGGGGAATGAGTGAGGTTTATAAAACAGGATATAGATCAAAACCTAAAGAGAACAGAGTGACTTGGGAAAACATCTTACGTAATTTACTATGGGCATGTATTTGAACCTGTATGTGCATGTGTCCTCACTCAAATTGCATATGCATCAATGTGTAAGCCGACCGTTCACTGTACGCGCAATCGTAACACTCTTCTCCACGCCCCTCCCCTCGCCCAGGGGTGTGAGGTGGATCAAACCCCTGGGCTTTTAGTGGATTTCAGATCTCTGTCACAGATTATCCCGCCATTAGCAGCCTCTGTTTGTTTGATTTCCTCCATCGATTAAAGGCAATCCCCGATCAAACAAGCTTTATTGATGAAACAACACAACCTCCCCGCTCCCTGGATAAACACAACACGGCTCGTTGTGTACAATGTCGGGGGGCAACGACACCAATCTGTTGGAGAAAAGTCTCCACATTTCATCAGCAGTGAACGCACCGCCGTGGTTTCCCATAAGAGACTTGTAGAGGAATTATCTTTGACAGCACGAGCAAAGGCATGTGATTAGATGCCATATTGTTAGCGCTGCCGTCTTTTACATACAATATTTATCCTATTGATTTCTTTTGATTAAAAATCTAAGCAGTCAGCGTTGGCTTGTCACTGTGAAAATCTTCACATTTTCCCCTCCTTTGTGAGGGATGTGTGTCATGTGGATTAATATTTCAAAGTCTGGTAATTCATTTATGACAGGCGGCGGTTGTTACCGGGGAAAAGAGAAAAAAAGGAAGTGTTTTCACAGGGCATATTGAGAAAGAACAACAAGCATGTTGCTGTTGATGTTTTCATTTATGTGTTTGTCAACGAGGCGCCGCAAAATTGCCAACAAGGGAGTCAGAGAGTGGGAGCGAAAAGACAACGTGCTAAATAATACAACAAATTACACGGCAACTTTCTTCCTCCGCGTCGGGAGAACAGATTTGAATATCTATTATTTACACAAACATCTTGTTAGCTAAAGAGTAAGCAGTTTGTTTACTAAATATGTGTTTTGGGCTGGATCAAACCGCTGCGGTTGCATAATTCATGGAGCCAGGCATTGTTTGTTCACGTAACTCGAGCGCTGCAAAATGTTGTGGTGTCAGGCACATCCCTGCGCATTAAAAATAGACTAGTGCAACACAGCAAAAGCTTCTTTCCAGTCACTTATTCATACTCGCTCCCACACATTAATATTGCAGATTGTGCACTGGCACGCCAAGGCTTTGTGTGTGTGCGTGCGTGCACGTGCCTGTTTTTAACCCCTGTTTGCTAATGCGCCTTGTCTCAGAAAACAGAGGCAGAGGATTTCTCTGCTGCTTCTTCCCCTCCGTTCCTCCTCCCCCCCTAAAATTAATCCTCATTTTAAACGTCTGCTCTGGTAGCAGATCAGGCCAGGTGAGAGATTGTCTTCTCTTCCCGCCTTCAGGGCATCTCAAGCTCCATTTAATCCAAATGCCAATTTGTAGCACACAAATAGGAAGAGGCTGGAGCCGGCTGCCTGGTTGGCTGGCTTGTTTGGGCATTTTTGTGCACATACAGTACAAAGGTGCGTATGCATTTGCACGTGTGTGAGCACGGGCGTGCACACGTGAGTTCCTCTTCTATGAGGGTTAACACTGGGCCCTCTCAGCTTGGTGCATCTATAATTGGAGAGCAGGGAGCGTCCGGAGGTGTGGGGTTGTCAGTCACTGTTTAGGTTGCCCCGGGGCCCCTGGCACTCCTGTGGGTATCAAAGTGGCGCTAATTAAATGTGGGCCCCGCCGTACGGCCCTCCACATCACGGGGCCAACGGAGAGCCCCCGCCCGGCTGTCCTCCCCGTGCCTTTGAGAATCCGCTGCTTGCACTAATTACCCATTGTCCATTTGACTTGCCCATTCTCACACACAGACACACACATTTCATCCCTTATCCCTCTACCAACCCCCATCCCCATCACCACCAACCCCCCCCACCCCCTCCTATATTTATTATTTTATATTTTCCCTGCCCACTCTGTCTTTGGCTAGCCGGCCTAATTAATCTTATGGAAATCTCCTCCAGCCAAGGTTGGCCTCCGATGTTTGTAATTTGATTTGGGGATGATAAAAGTGAAAGCCGGGTTCTGGGATGGTGAGGGAACAGTGTCATTTCTCTGTCCTCTCGCCCGTCCCCCTCTACATCCTAACACTCGGGAGACACGCGGGGGCTATCAATCTTTCCCACGTGCCCAGCAAACTGATATCCCAGAAAATTAACTTCAATTAATAACAGAAATCCCCTGATGCGGCTGTGGAGGCAAGCCGGGGCTTTGAAGGAGAACCTTCAAAGATGTCTCTCTGCAAGTCTTTTATAGGCCAGCTGGGGAGGGGTTTTCTTTTCATTATCATCAGCCACCATTTGAACGCTCGCTTTTTCCTTTTTTGTTGTTGTCTACAGCTGTGGACATTTAAATAAAACCGCTGTCAACACAACATATCGATTCGATTCCCTCTGGCTAGAAAAGCAAAAACAAAATGGCTGCTCATTATGAAACTGCACAACCCTGGCCTCTGCCTTTGTGTGCTCAATAAGTCTCTCCAACAAGACCTTGTTTGTATGAACTGAATACGCACAAAGGTCAGACATCACATTAGCTTATTGCTGTTAAGGGCAATGATGAGTTCGGAAACCTTTGGGTGAGGATGAAGGTCGGACTTCAATGTTGCATTTAGGAGGCTGTGTTCTGGATGTTCATGATGGGCGGCAGTTGCATAAGACATTAACACATGCTTTTGGCTTGACATCTAAGGACATCAGATTAGGGGTCTTTTCATTGCATGTGCTCATACAGTGTATGGTCAAGATGTTTTAATGAAGACAGTATAAGATTCAGCTATGACCAGCTAATCTTAGATATGTCATATACTGTATGTGTCCTGATAAAAAGGTAAGTTAGTGTCATACAATTGGTAATAACCTTCACTTAAAGCTCAAAAAGTAATGCCATCGCCTATTATGGATGTTTATAAGACGTTCTACCATTTCAGAAACTGTTGCCACTCTGGGATACAGGTATAAAGCATGATGCATGCTGAACTATAACTGATACATTATGTCCACCACTTATAATAAACCCTGACTGAGTGGTTAGACTGAAATTTGATGAACAATTCTGCCTATTTTTATGATATTTCACTCAATGAACTATGTTTTCCCTCTGCTTATGACTCCGGAGCTGATGTAATAAGTGAATTTCCCCGGTGAGGGATCAATAAAGTCCTATTTTATCTCATTTAATCTAATCTAATCTCATCTGAATGTACTACAACTTGAATTCATTGTAATGTGCACATTTCATCAGGCAAACCAAACAAACCGTAAGGATTTTAGCTGCTCTCCTTTTGGAGGTGCTTATGTTGCTGTCGACTGTTTAAAGGCTCTAACCCTCATCTGTGTTTTCACTTATTTTAATAATTAATCAAAAGACTTTGCTTGATTGACAGCTCCCGGAACCTCCTTTTAGTTTGCTGCACCTTTTATGGCAGAAAAGTCGCAATTCTTATTGGTTCATGAAGTCTGGTGACCTAACCCAAGTTCAACCTGGGCGGAGGACCAATTAGCTCTTGTAAGTGAAAACGCATGTGTGGGTCTGGATGTCCTTTGATATTTAGCAATGTTAGAGTGTGAAGAGCATCTCTAGCCACATGTTATGATACACCACAATGATAGAGGTGGATATAAGACCAACATATGCCGTCATCTTTGCAGTTTTATTGCGTTAAAAAAATTCTGCCTGGGTCTGTAAACGGCCTCTGCCCCAGACACAAATTCCCGCAAGCCTGTTGTGTCCTCACATGCCCCTTTAACATCTATCCCCACGGAAGCAGCTTTGCTTTAAGTGGCACAAATACAACAAATACACCATGCTTATCGAGTCACAGTCCCCTGCCACCCCTACAATAAAACACAATTCTGTTTTTCTTCACGCCGCCTTGTGGAGTGCTGGTATGCCATGGCGGTCACGTCTGAGGGGAGAGAGAGAGAGAGAGAGAGAGAGAGAGCCCTGCTTATTTATTTGTGGCTGTTTCCTCGCCTGTCAGGATAAAGAGGGCAACACGGAGACAGTCTGAGAACATAATTTCACTCTGAGTGCCTTAGCCTGAAGCGCTGAGCGCCGGCACACGCGTACACATCCAGCACACACGCATGCTGTATACACACAAACACGCTCGCGAGCAGTGAGAGTGGCTGTTGACCTGCTGAATAATGCTTTTCGACTGGTGAAGCAGTGTAATGTGTGTGTGTGTGTGCGCGCGTGTGTTTGTGTGTGTGTGTGTGTGTGTGTGTGTTTGTGTGGCTGGTTAGCAGCTTAGCCCTCCCGCTGCCTCCTGTTAAGGGCTAAAGGGATCCATGTCAACAACAAGCAATAAAGAAGATGCCTCATCCAGAGAGACACGCTCACACACACTCACACTCACAACATGATGCACATCCAGAGTGGTTGCACGCAAACACACACACACAAACACACAAACACGTGTACACACAACAGACTTGGCATGTCTCAAATAAAATATAGATAGAGGTGAGAGTGTTTGAAGGGTCTATTAGCGCAGGCTGTCGGGGAGTGATAGGGGTGGGATCAGTGTCACAACTCCACTCTGCTGTGCTCGGCCGCGCCGCACACTGTGGGGAGCTTGGAGAGCTGCCAGCTGCCTGTTTACAAGCCAGACGCGTGTTTGATAGTGGGCTGCTACCACTTGATAGCAGCCAAATCCCCCTTCCAATGAAAAATAAACTACAGGGCTTCCTCTGAAGTGGAATAGGCCGGCAGCGCAGAGCAGCTCAGCTCAGCCAGCGTGCTGTCTGAGAGCTGCTGAGTCAGTTTGTTTGGCTGCCCGGGTGACTGACTCGTTGGATGATTTAACGGTTTGCTGACTGTTGGATTGACAGACCGACCGGCGGGTTAGTTGACCGGGTCGATCGTCCAAAAAAATGTCTTGAATTTATCATCCATGAATGATTAATTTAGAGCCTTCAGTTTGTACTTTTCCAAGAGCAGGTGAAAACAGGCTGTTGAAAATGTATTTCTCTTGTTTCCAATTAAAAGTAACTTGTTTCACAACTTTCCATGATTTTGGTTTTGGCACGAGTTTTTGGCAGTTTCCTAAAATCTAGTGAAAGTGCACTGCACTATCTCTGAGGAGGACAGTAACAGAGTTCACCTGACTAGAGGGCAGGCTGCTTACAGTGAGTTGTTAGCTGTAATGAAGGCTCTACATGCTAGGTTTGTAGTAGCCTATTATAAATTTACATCTACTGGCTTGGATTCAGGGTCCCCATGGCCCTTGAAATCCTTGAAAGTTTGTGAAATCTGAGGGGAAACCCAAGGCCTTTAAAGGGTAACTGCTTGAATTTCACACATTAATGTGCAGCGCTACTGCAAATGTGAAAAAAAATAATTTGAAGCCCTTTGTGGCTCCAGAGGAAGCTGCATGTAACCTGATAAACTTCCTCCGGTGATGTCACTCAGTGGCCAAGTTGTATTGTGGGTAATGTAGGCACCAGGTTTAGAAAAGAAAAACTATGTGTGGAATAAAAACAGTGATATCTCTGCTCTATCGATTTTGTTCATTTGTTTTTAAACTGTCCATAATGGGTCCAACAGTGTTATAGGAGCGCAATGCTAGACCAGTGGACTGCTTTTTGAAACCTGGCGCCTACATTACCCACAATTCAACTTAGCCACTGAGTGACATCACTGGTTACTTACTGTTACCAAACAATGAGATGCTTTATAAACCATTTATTGAGCATTTGCTTTTTGTAAAGGGTGCAATTTATGTTTATAATACTTTGTAAATGGTTAATAAATGGTTTTTTAAGCATTTTTATGTTTTTTTATGTCTGAACAATGAAATGACTGCTAACTAAAGTTTAAAAAACTATAAATTAATCTTTATGTTGCTGTTTTTCTTACAGTACATTCATACACTCTAACATTATAGGCTACACTCTGCTGTCTGCATGTGTGTCTCCTGCAGTTTTCTGTCATCACTGCAACACAGCCATGAGAAGTGTTCACACATTCAAGCCTCTGTCTTTTTTAATTGTTGTCTGTGAGCATCTGCAAAACCTGCTAGCTCTCATTATAAAAACTCTCAGTGTTGTAACAGTAATTAACCTTGATCCATGTGTCAAACTGCACAGTTGGGTTGTTGAATTTGAGGAATTTCAGCCTGGAAAGTCCTGGTAAAGTCCTTGTGTTTGATGTTTAAGAAGATTTGTCGCATAGGATTGGGTGGTATATCGATATTTTTTCGTTATCATGATATGAGACTAGATCATCGTCTTAGATTTTGGATATCATTATGTTGTGATATGGCAAAAGTGTTGTCTTTTCCTGGTTTTAAAGGAGACCTATTATGCTTTTTCTTTGTTTCCTTCAGTGTGTTAAATAAGTTGTTGTGCATGTAAAAGAGCTTGAAAGTTTAAAAGTCCACGCCAACACGAGCTCCTCTTTCCCACAGAAAACACTGCTCCTGAAACACCTCGTCAGTAGTCCCAGCCTTTAATTCCGTGACGTTGTGACATCACACTACATCACCATGTCATACATTTGCATAATTGATGCCTATAGTCACGGTAGAGGTGAAGCTAACCGGAAGCTGAAAACACAACAGAGCTGTGCGGAAACACGATGGGCATTGCTGGCTCAGGTGTGTATGAGCTGACCAATCAGAACAGACGAGGTATGAACCTTAAAATGAGCATAACATGTCTCCTTTATTACAGTAAAGTGATGTGGTTTTCTAAACTTACCAGGCTGTTCTGTTACTTGCCACCTTTGTCATTATATTCACATCACTGATGATTATTCATCAAAAATCTCATTGTCTTCATATTTTGGTAAAGTACCGATAGTCATACCTTCAATGTTGTTGCAAAACTCTCTGCCCTTGGTTTATCTTGCTCTCACATTTAGATCCTTTCAACCCCATTTATACCAAGTCTCCTCTATCTGTTTATACATAAATCACCCAACACCTCCCATTTTTTTAGTAGCAAACTCTGCCATGCATTGTACCTTCCATTGTGGTTATGTTACAACAGTAACCAAAAAGAGGAATGCATATGTTAAACAGTCATAATAATGTAACATTTCTCGCGGTACTCGCCGGCTGTGAAACTTGTACATAATTTTAGCATCCTGCAGGCAGAGCAGTGGGTGGTTAATCAAAGGTTATTCAAATTCTGAATTTAATCTGCAAATTATCTCTAAAAGATGCTCTCGTAATGAGATAAATTGAGTTGCTCCCGTGTTGTTACTTCTATTTGCACCAGATTTTTTCCCCTTCAAAACATTATGATTTTAGGTCTCAGCCTGTTATGCCCCTCATAGCTCCTCACTTTGCCCGAGGCAGTGCCTCTCCTCTGGGAAGGTTGTCTACGCAGTGTTCGGCCCTCTGCTTATTGATCACTGCTAATGTCTCAATGATCTCCACCTCGTGGTATTGCTGGGA